>NC_056727.1:1224715619-1224872165 GCF_019279795.1 Protopterus annectens
CTTGAACAGCCCATTTTAGAAACCAATTTGACTCTGAAGAGCATGCTCAGAACATACAACAATAGTGCATTTGTAGAACACATTTTATCGTCAACATTTTCTGCGCTTACCTTGTCAGCAGGTGTTAGTCTTGCCCAAGGTTTATCAGCACGCCGATCGTAGTCATGAATATCTAAAACCTCCACGTACTCATTAAACCTCAAGATTCTTCGTGCTTGTAGTTCTGCAACTGTTGGCCTCACACTGAGCTGTATCAAAGTAAAATTGAGTATTAAATAAAAAATGTCACCAGAGAATGCAGCTGAGCACAAGCTGCTTCATAAGCAAGATATGTGGAGAACAAACACAACTACAGTGTAAAATGAACATTAATACTCCATACTTAAGTACATAGAAAGATTCATTTGATGTAAGAACTAGGTTGTAGAAAGGGAACAAACTAACAGAAACACCAAAATAATAAAGTCTTCATATAGTTAGCCAACTCAAAATCAGCAAACTGAATAATCTAGTTGCAACCGGATAAGTCAGTAGGTTTGCCTGTTCCTGCAAAATCTTACCATAATACAATCTTGTCTTTGCTACCTATTTGCATTATCATCCCCTACAGCTACCTCTTTTAGTAGGCTGTACATCTTTCATGGAACCACCAACTATGATTTTTAGCCATTACTGGACCTGCTGCGTATCACCTCTCTCAATATTTTCATGTCACTCCTAACAACTCATAACCTTCAAATTTCATTGATGCAGTTATATGTAAAAACTGAAACATACTATGGAGCTGATATCTGAAAAACAAGAAGTGCTAAGCAGAGCTTCAGAAAGAAGGACAAAATAAAAATGCATTGTGGCTGTCTCCTTATCAGTTAACTGTCAATTTTCAAGGACTCAGAACGCTACAGCATGGCCAAAATAAATCAAGTCATTACGGCCCACGTTTTTCTTCTTTCCACACTATAACAGATGTGCCAGCTGGCTGGTAGGACATATCAACTGCCCTGCTCTCGCCCCAGTGTGTATCATTTGTGGTTCCCATCTTCAGAAAATTCAAGCTTTCCAATTTATGGGCTGCAAATATACAACAAATGGAAATATTCAAGTACATTGTAGAGAGAGATGAGAAGATCTGCATTCCTTGATGTAAAAGGCTATTACGCCATCTGACCTAATGGTACCAGAAACCAGCTGCTGTGTTTATTTGCCTATGGATTGTGTGTGTAACTCTGCACACCCTTACCAAGACATGTTTGTTTTAACAGGCAAGGAAACTAAATGGCAAATTAAAAAAAGTAATTATATGCTGCATTACTAGGTAATGATATATGCAATAAATTGTTGAAAAGTTGAAGTATGTTATGCCTTGACATAGTCATGCTTTTTACAGCTTGCAGTTGGGTGAGAAGTGAATTTCCTTTTAATAGGAACAGTCGTGCAATTATAATACTTTGTACTGTTTACCAGTGGTATAGAATATAGTGCGTTTCCTATGTGTGGAGTTAACTATACTTGAGGAAGGTCAAGTTTAAAAATGTTTTTATAATACAAGCTATGATCCTTTTGAGAATCAGGATAGTTAATTATAGAACTGCTGCATTTTGAACAGTGAGATCAAGCTAAAGCTTTGGAATTTGTGTCATATCTCAAAATTAAATGATTACACACACAGCATTTTCACACTCACACTCACTCTCTATGTAGTAAAAATTACTTCACTATCCCCAAAATGTTTTTATCTCTCAAAACTTTATTGTAGCCTTTACCATTTGCAAATTGTTTTTCTTGACTTTCACGTAACTTTTTTGCACCTAGCATCATTGTATGTCTGCATCTTTTCTTCCCATGCATCCACTGAAAAATTGCTTTTGGCCTGGTTGGACTTTCCTAGTAAACAAATGTAAGCAAATAAAATAAATCAAGCAGTAATGTGTTTTGTTATTGTTTCTAATGTAGAGCATGGTTACATGTATCTGCATACAACTCAAATGAATAAGATAGTGGGCAAGATAACAAAAACAAATATCACAAAAACTGGACACTGAGGCCACTTCATGACACCAGAGTTAGAACAGCAGTTTGGTATCCTGTAGGAGCTGGCATGGGAGGATCGGTCAGGGGAGATGGTGACTCTGAAAGTGACGGCTTTGTGGTCAGATCTTACCAGGGATAAAGACACTGTAGGGATGCTGCAGTGGTTACTCATGTTAGTTAATACAAAGTCCAAGATATTTTCACCTCTTGTGGGGGTGTCAACGAACTGGTCCAAGGCATTTGCATTGATGAAATCAAGGAATCTCTGGGCATTTGAGTTTTGGCATGAGTATTTCTTCCAATCTATGGTTGGATAGTTAAAGTCGCCCGGGACCAGTGTAAAGGGTTGAATCTTGACAGATTTGAAGAGGTCCAGATAGGTGGAGTAGGCATCTTAAGTCAAAGTTGGAGGCCTATAGCTAGATATGATTTGTATAATTGTTAACTGCACCTGGAGTGTTTCCTTTGCATCATACTGTTTGACAGCCTAGAGGTGTGTACGTCTTTTATATACATTGCAACTCCACCTCCTTTTGTTTTGCTGCCCACAGTTTGGTGTCTGAATGAATGATAGGATGAGTAACCTGGTATGGCTGGGGTGCTCTCTGCAGCTTTGAACCAGGTTTCTGTGACTGCATAAATGTCAGCTTCTTCCAGGGATAAGAATGATTGAAATGAGTGCAGTTTCATGTTTAGACTACTAGCATTTAGCAGCATGACCTTTAATTTATGTTTTGATGAAATTTTCATGTTGGTAATTTTGACCTCATGGCATCGCCTAAAATAGGCACTATAGGGAAGGCAAGAGCCTTTGCCAGGAACCTGAAGCCCAAGGGAGACAGATGAAGGCCATCTCTGGCAAAACATCATGGTTTGTCAGACATGTCATCCCAGGCTTGATCAAGTCAATCATTTTCTGTTTGTATTGAGGCATCATTCTGGGTGATGGTAGAATGCTGCTTAAGGCTAGGGACATACCCGCCTGGGACACATTCTCTCTTTATATAGTCTAGGAAGGTAAGTCTGAAGTCATTCACTCCAACATGGACTATGACAGAGTCATAACAGTACCTGTTATGAGACTTGAGTGCATTGGTGATATGGCGGATTCTGGCACCCGACAAACTACTAACCATGACTTTCTTCTTATCCAGCCTGGTGAGGGGCACATCTGTGTGTCTCACAATGGAGTCTCCTATGACTAATATGTTGGGTTTATGTTTAGGCCTTAGTGGCTGTGAGCCACAGTTGTATGGACTGTGTGTGGTGTGGTGGGCAGTGGAGTTCACGTGCATTTATGCCACAGAGGTCTCTTTTGTTTGGGTATGCTCTTGTTGAGGACCTCCGCATATGTGGGGGTGTGTTGTGTAGGTGTGGGTGATGTTTGAGGTGTGGTGTTCGTGTTGCTAACCTTGTCAGTGCCAGATATACTGGTCTGTAGAGGAGAGAGCAATGACACTAGGTGCTTGATGTAATTGCATCTCTCACAAATTGTGTTCCTGGGTGGTAGTAGTAAAGGGTTGTCTGTGTACACAAGGCATTTGCTACACTGTCTCAGGATGCCCATATCGACCAGACTGGCAGGAGAAAATGTAGGAAATTGTCCATCCATATTTGTCAGAACGTGAAAGAGCTAAGAGGGTAAAGGGAGGAAGGTCTAAGAGTAGTACTATTAGATGACAACACAAAGTGTTACTAAGGGAAAATTTGTAGCTGGAATACCTCAAGAAGGGTTAAAAACCATGCATCTGAAGCTCTGGATGCAGGAGACCTGTATCTATACTATGCTACTCAATTTTAAGGTTAAGAACACAGTTAAAAAAACTCACAATGAAGCACAGATTAATCACTTATTGTCAAAAGAACAGAACTCGCAGCATGTAAAAATACAGTTAAACAGCAATGAAATGCAGTTAAACAGTAATGAATTGCAGTAGGTAGCAATGAAATATAGTTAATCAGTAGGTTGCTTTAAAACAGTAGCTCACAATCACAACAGTGATAGCACAAATAAGTAGCAATTCAGCAGAATACTGTCATCAATTTAATGAGGCTGCCAACAAGCAGTAATAAATACGACAAACCACATGCAGTAGAACTCCAAAGCACAAGCAGCAAACTGAAGTAGGAAGAGGTAAACATTAGAATGAGTTGATGTAATGTGACTGGGGGGAGTGTCCAGTATCAACTTTATACTAGAGGTGGGCAACTCAAAGCTACCAGGGCTCTCTAGACAAAAGATTTCACTACAAGCTCCAAAGGTCACAAACAGTAACAGTTATTCAGCACTAACAGACACCAAAAGGAGACTAAAAAACAATTGCACAGATTCAACAGATATGCAGTAAAACAGAAGTGCAGAAAACAGTTAAAATAAGCCCTTATCTTTTTCCAATATAACAGGAGAGCAATGGCAGAAGGCCTATCTCACTGCAGCTTTGAACTTCTAGCCAGTAGGAGGATTTTCACTTAATGGCCTACCCCATGGCCCCCCCTCAATTTACTTTATCTGTGGCTGCATTCATGGGGTTGGTGTGTAATGGGGACATGTGGCGTATGACCCCACCCCTGCAACAGTTCAGACAGGTCAGACAGGTCCATCACCCTGCCCGTCTTTTGACCATACCCCCTCACAGTGCACTATTCCCAGTCTGCAGTCTAACAACAGAGAATAAATCCACAAAACCAAACGAAACCAAGAAGCACACAACATCAAATCTTTATTAGAACACCAGGGTAAAACAAATAAGGGTGGTTACATTTATAAATGTGGATCACGTAAATTCTGTCCCTATATATTGGAAGTCAATGAAATAAGTATTAAGGGGATGAGAATAAAAATTAAAGACAGGTATTGTTGCTTTACTGAGAAAGTCGTATATTGTGCTATATGTGAATTCTGCTCTTGCTTTTACATAGGCAAAACTGAGCATAAGCTCAAACACAGAATTGGTGAACATTTAAGAAATATTAGATACCACTGTGAAACCAATGCATTAGCTAAACATATTACATAATATCCAAACCACAGTTTTAAGTTTATAGTTTTAGACATAGTTAATCCATCACATAGTGGGGGTGCATGGCCATATCTCCTTGAGAGGAATGAATTGAGCTGGAAGATCCGTTTGGATTCAGTACACTGGCCTGGACTAAATGACAGCATGCCTATATAGCCAGTATTTTAAAACTGAAAGCCCTGAATAGATAGAATTACTTACAGTAGTTCATTTTTTGTGAGAATTTCATATGTACGTAAATATTAGGAAGGATGTGAAGTCTGAAACTCAAAATGACTATCTCATTATCTAGTGATTTCAAGTGGGGAGGAATAACTTCAGGGACAAAGTGTAAAATATGTCTTGTTACATAGTTAAAGTCGCTAGAATAATGTGTTTTGCACTAGTACACATTTTTCTGAAGGGCATGAATTCTGAAACTCTGATGTCTGTCATTATATAGTGGCTTCAAGTTAGAGAAGTCACAGCAATTAAAAAGTTTAAAATATTGCTGTTACAACCATAGAAAGTTAGTAGAAAAATGTGTTTTGTGACAGCATGCATTTTCTGAAGGATTATTAAGTCAGAAACTTCATATGTATGTAAATAGTATGAAAAAACATTTTTTGTGTTTGTTTTTTTAAAATACTTCATAGTTTTTAATGTCAGGGTTCATGTTACTATTCATGCACATTTACATGTTTCACTTTTTCTTAATGTACATGTTTTTAAATCACATCTTTTTATGTGTAAGACACTGTGCTTTTAAATATGAGTCAGGAAGTGATGTCATGCTTTAAAAATATTTAACCAGGAAGTCATTTTTTGTTGTAATTGTCTGATGAAGTTCCTTGTAAATGCTTTTTGGAACAAAATCGCTTACTTGCAGTTTGAAAAATAAATCCAGCACCTGTTTGTGAAGGCTTGAGCTTTTTTGTATACTACAACAGAGTATCACATGGAATGCCCATGTAACTGGTCTCCCCTCCTGGGATAGTAACATCCATCCCTCTCTGCCACACTGTCAGTCACTCTAGCCACTACCTGAACCCAGGCTAACTGTGACATATCCCTTTATGCCATGGGAGCAGCAGTGGAAATAGTACAGTTTTATAATACAAACAGAATGACCCTCTCTGGCCTAATGTTAGTTATTAGTGAGTACAAGTCCAAGACAGTAATGGCTATATGGATCTTTTAAATAAATATTTAAATAGATTGGAAATATTTCTGATAAAGGCCTTGAAGAGCATTCTAGAAGACTACATTAAAGTCTTGTTATCAAAATTAAAATTTCACAACTGTTTTAGCAGTTTTTGCTTTGCACTTTTCAGCGAACAGGCATGGTGATGGAGGATTGTCTGCTAGCAACATAAGTCACACCACTATTGTCCAGTCCCTTTTTATTGTTACTGCTGTTTTCAGCTCAAGGTGTGTTATGAAACTTGTAGACTGAAGACCCAGCTTCATGAAGAAGCCCAGCTTATTTACCTGTGCTTTTAGGGGCACAGATGTTTGTTTTTGGAGGCAGTCATTCCTATTTTGTGGATAATTTCTGTTTATTCTAGCATCTAGGATGACTTTTCCTAGTCATTACTGGCACATGGAAATGCATCCTTCCACTGTACAATTTCTGAAGTCATTCACAGTACAGTTGTGTAAGATCTTACCATAACCATAGATGTTTTACTTCTCACTGTTGCAGTATTCTTTAGTCTTGGAATATCCTGCCAAGGACAGCCTAACACCTGTCCAGTATACTAAAGTCTTTACACCTTTCAAGCAACGTACGTTAAACGTATGTCCTATGAGCAAGGCGTAAGGTATATATGTGATGCATGGATTTCTAGTCCTCAGAGCTGAAGTGCCCTAGAAGGACCAATGCAACCCCAGAAGAAAGCAATAACATGTACATCCAGGAAGGGAAGAATAAGAAAAGGATGTATAGAAGACTTTCGAGCCAAGAGGAAAGCAACAGAATGTAACAGTGGGTAGGAGTGAAGGACAGAATATTGCAACAGTAAGAAGTAAGACATCTATACTGTTACGGTAAAATCTTACACAACTGTACTATGTCCTTCCTTATCACTGTTGCACTATTCTTTCCTCTTGGGAGTGTACACAAGTTACTATAAAGTATGGGAGGATGAGGAAGCCACAGAATAGCCCTCCAAAAAACATGAAGGATGGCTCTGGCAAAACCCACTCTGGCCCTAGAAATACAATACAACTTGTAATGTTTGGTGAAAGTGTGAACACAAGACCAAACATCAACATCCAGAATGGATCTAGTATCCAGATGTTTGGAAAAAAGCACCAGAAGAGGACACTGCCCTGGTAGAATGAGACCTAACAGAAGAAGGAAAAAAGCTGCTTGTCAAGAAAAGAATACCCAAAAGAAATGGCCTTAGAAATCCACGAGGTGGTGATTTGTTTAGACACCATCAAACCCTATTTCCTGGTATGAAAGGAAACAAAAAGCTGCTCAGATTTCCTGATTTGTCTTGTCTAGGTATTATCTGAGCTGTGTTTGGAAATCCAAGGTGTGAAAAACCCTCTCACTAAGATTTTGTGGAGAAAGGAAAAAAGAAGGAAGATGAACTGGTCTGATCCAAAGGCATATCACAAATCATCTTGGGAATAAAAAGAAGGATTGATACGAAGAGACACCCTGTCCTTGTGAAAAACTAAAAAGGGTGGAACTACCATGAGTGCTTGAAGTTCAGAGAACCTCTTGACAGAAGTAAGAGCCATCAACAATACAGTTTTCCAATTACAATATTGTAGGGTAGAGGAAACTACAGGTTTAAAACGCGACTGTCAATTTCTCAAGAATAAAATTAAGGTCCCAAAAAGGAAAAACAGGCTTTCTTGGAGGTCAAAAATGACAGCTGCATTTCAGAAATTGTTTTGACTTCAAAACTTGAAGCCATAGGTGGATTCAGAGGCAGGTAAGTGGAAATGGCAGACAAATTAGCATTAACAGATAAATATGCCAAGCCAGGATTGAACAACTAAGACAAATTAGAAATGACCAAGGGTCCGGGTCATGCCTGAGACACTAAACAAAAAAATCTCTTTATTTAGTCACACAGGCTTTTATAGTAGTAAGTTTTCTAGCCTTATGTAAAATCTGAAGTACGTCCTCAGAAATTGGTGTCTAAAAAGAATCAAAACCCTATCATCCAAAGTGTCAAGTAAAAGGTGGGCAAGTGATGGTGAATGAGAGATCCCTTGTCTTGTGTTTACAGATCCATCCTGTGAGGTAACTTGTGAGGACTGCTCCTGGCAAGATGAAACAGAAAGGGGAACCAGTGCCATATGAGCCAAAAGCATGTCATCAGCAAGATTCTGGGCATGTCCTGCATGATCTTGTGCAGGACCTTGGGTAGTAGAGGAAAAGAGGGGTAAGCATACAGAAACATCCCCTTCCGAGGAGTAAGCATACAGAAACATCCCCTCATGGTGTCCACTTTCCAAGCCGGAGGACTTGGCACTCTTGAACAGAACTGGGGAAGTTGTCTGTTAAGAGGGGAGGAAAAAGATCTTATTGAGGAGTACCCGACCAATGTACAATGTCCAGAAACACCTCCCTGTGAGGCATCCATTCATGAGGATTTGTCCTGGACCTGTCAAAAAGTCTGCCACAAGACTGTTCTCTGATGGAATGTGAACTGCCTGAAGAACCAAGTGATGGCAGACTGCAAAATCCCAAACCTGAAGAGACACCCTGGAAAGAAGGTAAGATTTTGTGTCATCTTGTTTGTTAATGAACCACATGACCATGGTATTGTCTTTACAAACCATTAGCAGACCTAGAACGCAAAGACAGTGAAAGGCCTGGAGAGCTAGATTTAGAATACTCATCTCCTTGACGTTGATATGGTCTGCCAGTTATTGATGGACCGAAGACACTGGACTTTAAGGTTGTTGTAGGAGGATCCCCAACCTTGACTGAAAGCATCTGTGTACAGCACCTGAGTAGGGAGGGGAAACTGAAAGGCAGACCTGGATTCAGGGAAATCCAGTGACTCTGCCAGCAGAGTCAAGAGACAAGGCAAGAGAGGAAGCAAAATATCTGAATTCCCAGAAGTCTGCAGAAGGCTACCACAGGGGCCAGACATTTGGTAAAGTACAGTTGTGTACACTTACCATAAATGTAGATGTTCGAGAGTATTCACTGTTGCAGTCATTACATTTGGGTAATCTGCTGGTAGGTTGCCCTCAGCCGGCCTGATTAACAAAGTCTTGGATCCTGCGTCGGTTGCTGTCCCTTCTTCCATGACATCAGGTCGTCAGGGGTATAAAACATGCAGCCGACGCCATTACAGCAGTTTTTCTTGCCCCAGATGTCAGGTGCCCCCCAAATGGGAAGCAATATATATATATATAGAGAGAGAGAGAGAGAGAGAGAGATATGTATGTATATAATTTAAAACACAAAAAAATATACCTCCAAACAAAAGCAAACACACCAAAAAGGCTTTTAATCATAGTAAAAGAAAGGAGAGGTATAGTAAGAGAAAAACAGGGGGCTGGAAGGTGGGTAACCAGGACTGCAACAGTGAATACACTCGAACATCTACATTTATGGTAAGTGTACACAACTGTACTATGTTCTTCGTGTTTCACTGTTGCAGTCACTACATTTGGGTAGAATCACAAAGCTATGGTTGGGAGGATCGATTTATAGAGCATTAGGAGCAGCTATAAGGCCCTGCAGGATAGCAGTGGCAAAGTCAGCTCTGGATTTAGAGAACAGAGGTAAATAGTAATGTTTGGTGAACGTATGAACTGAGCTCCAGGTAGCAGCTTCTAGAATGTCTCTGGTAGGAACCCCTCTGAGAAAGGCTGCAGAAGTAGATACAGCCCTGGTGAAATGAGATCTGATCCCCTTGGGGATAGGTTTACCATGGTGCATATAGCAGAAACGAATACAATGGCTTATCCATTTGGAAATAGTCTGCTTTGAAACAGCCTTTCCCTCTGCACATGCAGCAAATGCCACCAATAGTTGTTCAGATTTTCTTAGAGATTTTGTCCTGTTTAAGTAGAATCCAAGTTGCCTGTATACATCCAATGAATGCAGAATATGCTCACCCTTGTTCTGTGGATTGGGAAAGAAAGTTGGCAGATGAATGGTCTGATTAAGAGCCGCACTGGATACCACCTTAGGCATGAAAGATGGATTGGTCCTGAGAGACACCCTATCCGCATGAAAAATAATGAAAGGCTCCACTGCCATAAGAGCCTGTAATTCTGAAATCCTTCTAGTTGAAGTGACTGCTAAAAGGAAAGCTGTTTTCCAGGAGAGAAATTTTAGGTCTGCAGTAGCGGCTGGCTCAAAAGGAGAGAAAGTGAGTTTTTCCAAAACAAAATTGAGGTCCCATGCAGGAGTTGGTGCTCTCCTGGGAGGTCTTAAATTTGTAGCCCCTCTGAGATACTGCTTTAGCAGAGGATGAGAGAAGAGGGGAGGTTCTGCATTGTAATGAGCTGAAATGGCAGAGGCATGGATTTTTATGGAAGAAAAAGATATTGTGAAGCATCTCAGTTAAGTATTGTAGAATCTGAGGAATATTGGGCATTGCTGTGCTTATTCCTTGTGATTGGTTCCAGGCACAGAATCTTTTCCATTTGTCAGCATAAGATTTTCTAGTACTAGGCCTTCTAGCCTCCAAAATGACATCCATCACAGGTTTGCTGAGGGAAGCCATGGGTGAAATGAGTTGATCAGCCACGCTGCAAGATTCAAAGTTTGGAGCTGAGTGTGCAGAATTTGGTAGTTCTGCTGAGACAGTAGGTAAGTTGTCTAAGGCAGGTGCCACGGAGGAAGGTGTGACACATTGCGCAGGAGTGGGTACCAGTGTTGGTGAGGCCAGTCTGGAGCAATCAGAATAATTTTTGATTTGTCCTGTCTGACATTTAGTAGAACTTTGGAGAGCAGAGGCAGAGGGGGAAAAGCATAGACTGATAGTTTTTTCCAGCTGAACGATAGAACATCCACTTTCCAAGCTTTTTTTGTGATGATTTTTTGTGCAGAATTTGTCCAACTGATAGTTCTGGGGTGAGGCAAAAAGATCTATGTCTGGGCTCCCCTGAGAAATAGTTTCAGGATCAGCAATAGGATTTTTGAAAAGTAATTTGTGGGAATCAGGAACCCTGTAGTATCTGTCTGGCTTACAAGGAGCTGGAGGCAGAGAATCAGGAGTCATACTAGATTCTGAAAAAACAACAACAACAATGTCTAGAACAGGAGGTATAGCCAAAGGCCTATGTTGAGGAAGAAGAAGAAAATCCCTAAGTCTCTTTTTAGATTCAGAGAAATCCTGACTTTCCCAGTGGAAATGTTCCCTTAAGGTATGTACAGTTTTCCCAAAAGAAAAATCCTCAGGGGGAGAAGCAGAAGGAATGGAATCTTCTGCATCAGAGTCCACATAAGTAGGAATAGACAAATCCTGTTCATTAGAAGAGTCAGAAGAAATAGAATCCTGTTCAGAGGATTCATAATCAATGTCTTGCCTAGGCCTCTTAGAAGGAGGGGGTTGGCTACCCCGATCCGAGTAATTAAATCTTCAGCCATTTTGATCATTTGTTTTTTAGGCATAGGGTCCTGCACATGTGGCCCAGGCATCAGATTTTTAGACACAGATTTAGATGTTGGCCTTAGTTTTGAAGATGGCATTGGTCTAATATACAAATCTGTAGGCCTGAAAACACTCTCGGAAGCCAGTGCCTGCACAGAGGCTCCAGACCCATCTAAGGTAGAGGCATCCACAGGTTCCATAACTGATGCATCTCGCGGCATGCTGGACTCCGAATGGGTCTCAGTAGAGGCCTGCGAATCAGAAGTAGTGGGTATCAGAGGCTACGAAAGCACCTCACTGAGTACCGGCGAACTGGCGACTGGCTTAGGAGAAGCGTCGTCGTCGGTTTTGGACCTCGACAGTCTGTCTCTGTCTTTTTCTTTGCATTTTTTAGGTATTCCGGTAGTCAGATTGCAATTGACATTTCTGGATAATTAAATCTTGAGTCAAAATATTTAGAAGCAAAATATACTGAGGTTTAATCGTGCGTTGATTAAATTTAGCACAAAACTGACAGCAAGGCACGTTGTGGTCAGGGCCTAGGCAAGGAATACAGTACAAATGAAAATCCTTATGAGGTATTTGCTTCCCACAAGTAATGCAATTATTAACTTTTACTGACATCAGTAAGGAGCAAGAAAAAGTTTCCCCAACGGCGTACTTAGCTTTTAGTTGAAGACTTCAGTTCTGAAACTCCAAAAACGAAAATTTCAGGAGTTGGCCGACCGGCACTTGCGAACTGCTTCTGCTTCGGGCACCGCGCGGCAAGAAAGACTGATGTAATGGCATCGGCTGAATGTTTTATACCCCTGACGAGCTGACATCATGGAAGAAGGGACAGCAACCGATGCAGGACCCAAGACTTTGTTAATCAGGCTGATTGAGGGCAACCTGCCAGCAGATTACCCAAATGCAATAACTGCAACAGTGAAACACGAAGAACATCTACCTAGCGTCTTGAAAGACCAAGAGGCAAAGCAGAGAACTGACAATAAAAGGAAGAGACCAAGAAATGTACAAACTTTCTAAAGAGAGGGTGAACAGGAATGTGGGTGAATAGGAAGTGGCCTTCAAATCCAGGGTCACAGGTTCATAGAGTAGTACTAAGCTAACTGCCCTTGCGAGCCATTTTAAGCCTAGCCAATTATCCCTTGTGAGACTCAAACTCTGCACCTTGTGTTTGTAAGGCAAACACTTTTAACCATTAGGCCACCCTCCCACCAAAAAGGATTGAAGAAGTAACAAAGGAAAAAAGTGTCTGAACAGACAACATCCTGAAAGAGTGAACCTTGAGAAAGGACAGATCTAAAATGATCTTCCACAACCTCACCTCCCTGGGAACCAGAAACATCTTGGAATAGAAACCTATTCCCTCCTGAAGAAAGGGGACAGGCTGGATGGTTCCCTGTATTACCAGATCCTGAAGAACTCAAGGAAAATGTGGGTGCAGACAAGAAGGTTGAGGAAGGCCTGAGAACAGAGGAAGGGACTCCCAGATCATAAAATAACCATTTTGGATAATGGAAAGCATGCAAACATCTGTTGTTATCTTTTGCAAACAGGAAAAGAGTCAACTTGAGGGACAGAGGACCCTGGCCAAACAGTAGGAGTGGCTGATTGTCAAACAGAAGCAAATTTGTCAGGGAAAGGAGGATTCTGGCCCTTACAATTCTGAAAAGGCCAGTCTTGAAAACCTCTCCTAGAAGCCCTCTTGCCCATAGAAGGCTGTCTAGACTGCCTATGGACAAAAGAAGACTTAGGTGGATCATTTTTCTGAAACTGAGGAAAAGGAGAGACAGAGATTTGTTTCAGATCCTGCATAACTTTACCCTGATCCTTAAGGGTCTTCAACAATTCACCAGCAGCACTGCCAAACAGATTCTGGTTGTCTAAGGGAGAGTATAATAATTTGTCTTTGATGTCGTCAGGCACAGTCTGGAGGTGCAACCAAGAATACCTCCTCATTACAGATCCAGATGTAGCTGCCCTAGAGGAGGCATCAGTAGCACTATAACTGCATTTAATGTAACAACAAGCCATCTGAGAAACAGAGTTCAAATGGAAAATGGGAGAAGATTTACCCTCTGAATCAGGCATGTTAGCTAGAATGCTCCCAACTTTGGAGAGAAAATCCAGGATACATCTTGTCAACTAGGTCTGGTAGTTAATAGCCCTGGATAGCAGAAGTATATACCTGCCAATGGCTTGGCTATCCTTATCAATAGTAAAAGCTTAGAAGAAAACAGCAACTTGGCAACAAGTTAGATTTTTATCAGTGGCCACAGAACTAACAACAGGATTAGAGGAAATGCTTTTATACAAAAACCTTTGAGAATCTGTAACTTTACAGAACATGTTCAACTTGTTAGGGGCAGGAGGTTGAGAATCAGGGGACTGAGAAGCTGCAATGAGAGTATCCAAAAGGGCATCCAGCACTGGAAGGACTGGAGAAGGTAGAGGAGACTCTCTCTGCAAAAGTTTATAATACCTTTTTCTGAAAGTCAGAATGTTCCATCATATGAACCACAGTATTCCCAAAGGGCAGTTCTTCCATAGTCTTAACTCTTCACCAGATAAATCAGAGATGCTAGGATGTTTGGAAGGAGTGGAAGACCAGGAAACAAAAGCAGCAGCAATAATCTTTGATGGGGCTTCTTATAGCTATAAGAGCATTGAACAGCCTTTGAGTAAAATCCTGCCATTCTTTATGTGGATCCACAGCCACAAGGACCACAAGCTTAGTCCTCTGCTTCTTTTTCCAGAGAAACATCAGCTTTAACAAATCTAGGAGGTAAAGACCCCTACTTAGACTCAATGATGGTATCAGGCACATTTCCTAACAAGTATATGAGGAATCCCCCTATACCTTTCTGATGCAATCAGTGATGGTTTCCCTTCTACATCTGCAGCAGATGAAGGCACAGCCTCAGTGGACTTGAGGGTAGACAGCTCCATGTCGGCCTTCAAATAGGTCACTGCAGAAGGAGCTGAAGTTGGCACCAGATGGTCCTTAAGTTCTTCATCCAACTTGATGGAGACATTCAATGGAGAATGGAGAGCAGCATGGTCAGTATGCGCCTTTCTGGCTTTCTTCTTAAGTGATGGCTTAATGTCAGTATGGATAGATTCAGCTTAAAGTGGTGATTCTCCAAATAAATGGAAGGAGATGACAGACAACTGTGGAGAGTGTCTTAAGGAGAAATGGCCGACAATTCTCACACCACGTGTGGTCTTGTGTAGCACCCAAACAAAAAAAGGCACTTCTCATGTCTGTCTTTATGGAGCATCTGCCTCCCATGCTCATTTTCCCTTCCTGGAAGACATACAAACTAAAGTAAAAGGAAGGAAGAGACACCAATGGAGCACTTATCTTCAGTAAGCTCGGTAGTTGAACCAACTTGGTGAACAACCTGCAGACCGAATTCAAAGGAAGCATTCAGACTGGTGGCAAAGAAGTTCTGAGGATTAGGTGCTGATCACAATCTCAACTGTCCAGATTTTCGCCTCATATTTTTGGTCTTTTCCTCACAAAATTTGTGGTTTTCTGGCAAATCACTGGGATGATTTGAGGCGTGACATCACTGAATAATGACATACATTTGAGTTTCAGACTTCAGATCCTTCAGAAAATGTATGTTAACACAAAAACTGTTACTCTACAAATTTTCTAAGTTTATAAGAGTATTATTCTGTCCTTATTTTTGGTCCTTTGTCTAGCCATTTTGTCAGGCTTTGTCCATATTTCTTACACTAAGATGTTGAGCGATATGGTGCTCGTACATCAAATATATGTACCTTAAACTTTGCACATAGGACATAAACCTGATGTAAGGTAACTGGAAGGTGTAAAGGCTTTGGTACGCTGGCCAGATGTTCATCTATCCTCAGCAGGATATCTCAAGAGTGAAGAATACTGCAACCATGATGAGGAAGGACATCATTACTGCCTGGTATGTGAGGCATTCTTGGCATCACCCTGGCTGTCCTGATAAAATCATCTATCCTGAAATAGTGACTGTAAATGTTAGTTGCTACCTTCCAGCTAATTCTGCTTGTTTGAGGATATCTGTCAGTGTGAAATATTCTGGTGACTGATTTGTGATTTTTCTATTGCTCCTATCATTTCTGCTTCTGGACTCACTCTTCTGGATAGTGGATGTGGACATTTTGGTCTTCTACAATCTCCTGCTAGTTGGCCTACTCTCATATACTAGAAGGACTGCCTTTGACTTACTCTGTGTGACAAAAGAGTTTTACTGGTATCTGCTACAGCATCTCTGTCAGATTTCTGTCAGCCTTTTTTATTTTGGATTATTTTGTTAAAATATTCCATTACTGTGGCTTTGGAGCCATTTTATCTATTGTTAACTTCTTCCTGTTTATGATTTCCAGACATTTGTGGGTAATCATGGCTTTATAGGAGAATGTGACTTGGGTTTCAAAGTGTGACCAATATTCCAGTTTTGTGTCTTAATAGCTTCACTTCATCACTTGCTGTGATTCTTTTGCTATCTTTACAGCCATTTCTTGTTTTAAGGTCCTTAAGTAAATTATTCACTTTTTTTACTGCCAGTTTTTACTATTTTATTTTGTTACCATTTAATTTTTAGCATTATTTCCTCAATTATATAATTTTCCAAGGTATATGATAGAACAACTTACTGGCTTTTTATCTTTTTAACTCCCATGTTTTTACAGAGTATATTACATACCTGCAAGTACTGGGTATCCATAAAAAACCTTTGGGCAAGCTGCTGCTTCCACTGGCAGAAAGGCACCTCAGTGTCTAATTTGTGGCCTGTACCTGTTTTACGAAGCAACTCATACAGCATGAAACATTACGCAGACAGACCTAGTCCAGTTTTGTATGAAGTACCCATGATGTTGTTTGGCCAACAGATGGGACCTGCTCTGCTGCTGCATCGCCAGGGGTGTTGTGCTCACACACAAGGTCAATTCAGAGCAAGTTGGGTATGATATCCAAACTGCTGCACTGTTCAGTCCTAGTGTTCATAGCACAAACCTGGAGGTTGGATGAAACTTTTGGCCCCATCGCTGTGGCCTCAGTGCCACTATGATGCTCTGTTGTGCACCACCACTGACCAGATCAGGCTGCTGGGGTAAGGGGGTTGCAATATTTCAACATCTGATTAGTGAACTAACAGATATTGAGTTGGGGTTACTAATTCCTTTGAGTTTACCTTGGGTACAGGAGTGTATAGAGGGTATCTCTTCACCCACTGCTCACCTTATCTCTTCCTTGCTGACTTCACCCATAGGCTTATTTTGGGCAACTTCAACATCAGACTTAATGAAGAGTTTGAGAATTTTATGAAAAAAAGTCATTTATATTACTAAGAGATTCAGGTTTGTTCAGGTTGTTGCCTCTGCTAACCACAAACCTAGGTATGTTCTAGACTTTTTGCTTCTGTCAGGTATTCTGACAAGTAACTTGGTGGTGGAGCCTGTCATATGGTCAGACCACTGCTTTGTATGGTTCATTATCAATCGATCACCCTAAGTAGCACCCTATAATCTAGTCATGGAACACCGCATAAGCATTGGTCTGATAAACTCAAGACTTCTATGAAACTGCTTTGTGTCAGCAGGTGTAAAAGTACAGTGCCTAAGATTCAGTTCACTGAGGTCTTTCATCAGGTCCCGATGATCTCTTGATCTCCTAGTCTTAATTATTTTATCTTTTGGTCTGAAGAAGTTTTTTAAATTAAGTAAACGAAAGGGCTAACTTTGCCTCACTTGTGGCTTGGAGTCATTTGTTTTCTTCATTTGGGGATTTGTAGTTCAGTTTGTGTTTGTTTTTGTGCTTCTTAATTCTTTTATGACCACTCCATTTTTTGCCATGACTCATCCTTGAGCTCTGTGAACTCAGACATCTGGTCAAAGTTCACTGTGCAGGTACTGTCATACCTATCTGGTAAGGGACACGTTTTTAAAGCTTTCACTGGACAATCACTTTTTTGTATACCCCGCACAAGTATCACAGAAGAAGCCTTTATACTTGCCCCAAGAGATCTCTGGAGCAGCAATGGGACAAATTGTTTGTCCCCAAGTGGTGAAGATCGCTGCGCAGTCCAGCTTGCTTCACTACCTGGAAAGTTCTGATGAAGACTATGAAATGGTTACCTGCTATCCTGCTGCACAGTTTGCCCTGATCAGATGTGGAATAGCATAAAGTATGCTCACTAAGCACACGATTTCTTTTAGGGAACATTTACTATTTTTAAATGGTCGAGCTTAATTCATCCAATTACAATGATTTTGTTTCTCTAGCTTTCAGTATTCATACGACTATAATTGCGCTGGATCCTGACTCTAATACTGAAAGAAAGAATGTGAGCTCGTGTGCAAAACTGTACATAACTAGACACTGCTAACTTAATGTTTGCAAACTATTTGTCTAAACAATCAAGCTCATACACGCTTGCCTGGAGGTACTGGTTCCATGCCTGTACCAAATTAATCACACACCACTTAGGGATAGGGTTTTTCTAGTTATTTTGAAAAAGGACTTTGTTACCTCAGTCCTAAAAATGCTTGGATTTATGCCTGATGATAATGACAACTGCAGACCTATCTCTCACCTTCCATTTGTTCGTAAGACTCTTGAGATGGTGGAATATGCACATTTGGATTTCTAGCTGAGAAGCAGTAACATCAATAATCCATTTCAATCTGTTTTTTGTTTTACTTACTGTACTAAAATGGCATTCACTGGGATATTCAAAGATCCAATGGCAATTAGCAAGTGCCATTCTTTGGTTTTGGTCCTGTTGACTGGTATTATCCATCCCATACCCTGTGCTCAGCTAATCTGGCTTTGCTGGTGACACAAGGGTTGCAGTTAGAGACTTCAAGTATTCAAATCTTTGCTTATCAGGGTGCCACACCTCTGCAATCTACTGAATGCTTGGCAGAGAAAATTCTCATGCTCAGGAAATATCAGAGACACTTTAAAGCATATCTTCTTTTCATCTGTCACTTAATGGTTAGCTTTGGTCTTAGTGAGCATTAACTTTACCACGTGGTCTTTTAAATCTTGTATCATTTGGTCTTTATTTCATAGTCTTAAACTGTTCCTTTGGGAGTCTTGTGTTACACTTCTTGTTTTATTTTTATTTTACACTTGTTCATAGGTGTTTACTAGGCTAACAATCACAAGGACATTTTTAAGCCTAGCCATGCCGCCCGTATCTCTGACAAGTTCTGATACCCTTGATAAGTGTAAGCATGGGCCTGGGAGATGAAACATTTACAAGCAGGATCCTCGGAGATAAACCATATAAAGGCTGCCTGTGTCCATTAGGGATATAGGTGCCAAACCAAGGATGAATTTGCTGTTGCCCATCCAATTGTCCAAGTTATACTTGAATTGGGTTAGGGAGGAATTCTGCTTCACAAGGATGAGGGATCCTGTTCCACAGAAAGAGCAGTCTCTAGGATACATACCTGTCTCTCCAGCAGGTCTTATTCATATCACATTCCAGGTTTAAGTCTTTAGAACAGGTTCTGGTGCAGTTTGTTTTGTGGATATGGAAGAGGTCCATCAGAGTGGGGTGAGGGTGCCTTGTACACCAGGCATAGATCTCCTCTCACTCAAGAGCATGTAAAAGAATGAATAAAATAACAGAGCTGTGAAGCAGTCTGCACAGGACATGTTACTTATGCCCTGTGTTCTTTTAGTGAGGAACCTCTGTGAATGTTTCAGTTGTTGGATATGCCTGGTTAGGTATATACCAAAGGGGGCACTGTACACAATGATAGGACTGATGAATGCCAAAAACAGTGGAACCATGGCTTCCTTGGACCTAGATGCCATACCTTTGTTTATAGGTTGCACAACACAGATTGATTTCTTCACCATTGTAGACACATGATGGTCAAAGGCTACATTACTGTCTAAGTGTCCCCCCAAGTCCCTGACTACAGGGTCAACTCTTAGGGGTGTGTTGTCAGTATAATAGTTATTAGGGGTGAATGACTTCCCAAAGTATACTATAATGCATTTCTTGGCATTTAGTTTTAGCCCATGGCTCTGGCACCAGTTGTTTGTCTGTGTCAGCCTTCCTTGAGAACATCTGTGTTGGTAGGTGATTCAATGACAGCTCCTAATTTGCAATCATCTGCAAATGCAGTCAGCCAGAGGCCAATGATGTTGGCCTTGATTTCAGAGAAGTAAATGCCAAAATGCAGCAATCCTGAGACTGATCCCTGAGAGACTCTGCTTGTAACTGGTCTCTCTGTAGTGGTGGACCCCCCAATTCTGACTTCCTGGGTCCTGTCTGTGAGACAGCTAGCTATCCACCAGATGACATAAGGGTTTATACCTAACCTCTTAAGTTTGTCAACAATGCCCAAGTGGGGGACTGTGTCAAATGCCTTGGCAGGTCAAGGTATGCAGTGTGAACCATTTTGCCCTCATCCATTACTTTGGTGACATTCTCAAAGAAGTCCAACAGGTTGAGTAGGCATGACCTGCCCTTGACAAAACCAAATTGGGTTGAGCCCACTGTCTAGAGGTTTACTATTTCACTGTGGAGTATGTCCTCACGTCCATGATAATTCTTTCCATGGCTTTGAATAGGAGACTAATGAGACTTACGGGTCTGTAGTTGGCCCACCTTTGTGCAGAGGGATGACTGTTGCTGGCCTCCATTTACGAGGCATGAAGCCTGTTTGGAGGCTACAGTTAAACAGCAACTCCAGGGGGCCTGATAGGTCATGTTTCATACTATTTAGAAGGCATTCTGGGATTCTGTCTGGGCCCACTAAGGCAGTGTTCTTAGCCTTAGAGAGAGTGTTAAGGTCCTGCTCCTTAGTGATAGCAGGGGGCCTTACATTATTTCCTGAGGGAAGATTGATGGGGAGAGGTGGGTAGAGTTGGAGATGAATTTGTCAGCCAGTCGGTTTGTTATATCTTCTGACTCAGTATAGGTGGCTCCATTTATAATCAGCTCTGCAGAGGATGCACACATAGCTGAAGAGTGCCCTGCATTTGTCCTTGGCCTGGGAAGTCGAATTTACCTTAAATTTGGCTTTGATAGACTTTATTTGCCCTCTGAGTTGTTTGTTTAGTTTAATAACAGTTCTTTTATCCTGGTGGGAGCTGCATCTCCTAATTTCTGCCATGATTTTCTTCCTTCTGTTATTCAACCTACTGATGTTGAGATTCCACCAGGGTGGCTTATTTTTTGAGTTAGTTCTGTACTTCTTCCTGGTGGGTACAGCTGCCTCTGCACAGCTATCCACATGCTTGTATAGGGTTTCTGTGAACAGTTCTGCATAGGAAGCAGTGTTCTCAAGGTTTATGGGGCCCTGAAAGTTTGCCAGGGTATCACTCAAATAGTAGGAAGTTAGCTTTAGAGTAGTTCCTGAATATACCAGGGCTAGTTGGGGTTCCAGCTTTTGTTTTTACTTCAAAGGAGACCATTTTGTGGTCTGACCTTACTGGGGGTATGCAGCACTCTTCCATATTAGTGAGGACCATATCCAGTATGGTTCACTCCTTGATGGTGTACTGATAATCTGGTCCAGGAATGCTGTGTTTACAAAATCCAGGAATCTCAGTACCTGAACGTTTGGTGTCATATAGGATTCCCAGTTAATAGTGGGGTAATTAAAGTTGATCATGAATATGGTATTGGGTTGGATGGTGGATGTTTCCAATAAGTTGAAATGTGTGGCATGGGTTTCCTGGGTCATACAGGGGGAACTATAGCTTGCAAAGAAGTGGTATTGGATTTTGCCTATGGTGATCTGAATGTGGATTGTCCTGTTTCATCAGCCTTGAGGTATATTTATTTTTGATGTAAATCGAGACACGTCCACCTTTAGTCCCTGTCTATGTAACAGCTGTTTTAAATATGTGGAAGGCATTATAACCTTGCACTGTATGTGTACTCTCTGTGACTTTAAACCATGTCTCAGTGATCGCACAGATGACAACATTCTCTAGGGTGAAGAGAGCTACTAGGTAGTGGAAGTTTTTGTTTAGACTCCTAACCTTGAACAGTAATACCTTTAGATGTTTTGGTTTTGACTTGCTATGTCAGAAGTATTTCAGTTTGTCATTTCCTAAAAAAGGCAGTATGGTGGAGGACAATGTTTTAGCTAATGTTCAAAAGCCTAGAGGGGGAGAGGTGTAGACAATTCGTGACAAAGCAGCATGGTCTGTTGACCATCTCCTTCCATGCTGACAAATACTGTACCCCCTAGAATGACACCAAAAATAAGATGAATAATACATTAGCAAACCATGTGGCAGATGAGGGCCATTTTTTAAATATATGGCCATTGATAGTACTGAACAATCATCAAAGGTGGGCCAGTTACATTGTTTTGGAACAGAAAGAACTAGTGTGGACGCTACTTTTCAATGCAAATGCTTGGCCTGGTTTAAATTAATACTGTACTGTCAACTGTGTTGTAAGGTTGAATGCATTGTCTAGATGATAGGTTTTATTAAAAGATAATGGTTTTATTTTTTTTTTACTTTTTTTATAATTTTTCTATAAATATATATTGATATATATATATATATATATATTTAATCTTATTTAAGATGATTATTGTTTTGGAAGAATACTTCTTTTTAAGGAACACTATTTTGCTTTTGTACTTTTCTGTGCCTTTAAAGGAAGGGTAGGTTATGTCATATGACTTAATGGAAGGGATTTTAAATATCAGATGAAAGTGATTTTAATTTGTCTGATGAAGTCTCTCTTTTAAGGGATGAAAAAGCTTATCCTATGTTAAATTAATAAACTGTTTAAGTTTTAAATTTTTTTTAGATAGTTCTTGTTCCCTTCTTGGTTCACTATTTGGTTTAGAGTTATTAGTTTGTCAGTGATGTTTTTATTTAGTAGTTCAATCCTAAGCTCATACCAGCCTGTGACACACATTCCAAGAGCTCCACAATGTTTCTCTTCATATAGTGTAGGGAGGTATGCCTCAGGTCATTTATACCCACATGGACTAAGACTGAGTCATACTGGTACTTGTGGTCCAATGACCTGAGTATGTGCACAATGTGGCAGATGCTGGCCTCTGATAAGCAACTGACAGTGGCCTCCTCCTTACTCAGCCTGGTGAGAGGAACATCAGTGTGTCTCACATTGGAGTCTCCAATGACTAGAATGTTGGATTCTGTGGTAGCTTGCAATATGGGCTTAAAAGTAGAGACTCCATGAGATGTAGCTGTATGTGTTGATGTGGGTTTAGTTATGGAAGGGTGCATTCTGGATTGATGAGGATGTTTGCTATGTGTACTTCATCTAGGAGGTCTTTGGGGTTTAGGTAGATTACATTTAAGTGCCTCAGCATATGTGGGTCTATGTGACTTGTGTGTAATGGGTGCTGAGTGTGTAATGCTGACAACATTATTGACATAAGGAGTGCTTTTATGTGAGAGCTTTGCCTCCAGTGACACACATTTCTCACATACCATATCAGCTTGTTTGAGAAGTAACCGGTTGTCAGTAAACACAAAGCAATTTCTACATTGCTTCAGAATGCCAATATCCACCAAGCTGGTAACAGAGATATCGGGAAAGGTCACACCCATGGCAAAAGACCCTTTTAACTGGTTAGACAGTTGGAGTGAGAATATAAAGTAATGTCAGGAGTATCTGATTTGCAACTCTGGGGTCAGTGCTTGTCACTGCATACTAGTTGCCTTGTGCAACTAGGTACTGGTGAAATTTCAATGGTGCTTTTACAGCAAAAAATGTCAACTCAAAGGTGTCTGTGGCTACACAGGGCACTGCCAAACACTTGAGGGGAAACTAATAAGTAGAGCCTGATGATTTATGGATAAAGTATTTAGGCAGATATTCTGAAGTTAGAAGCAAATCATGCAGTACTTACTGAAAAGAAAGAGTTAGCTTGTCAAGAATGATGAAAAGAGAAGAGTCACCTGACTGGCTACTGCCTACTACTAGCGTTGGTCTCACCAAAGCTTTACTCTGCTGGGATACACTGTTCATTTGCTTCTTCTCTCACCAGAAGCAAAACAGTAGCATTAATCCCAAGATGAGAAGCAGGCCACAGCTTATTTGTTGATCCACATTCTTGTCTCAGGTGATGTAAGGGTCTGTAGGCTTGTTGTAGTCTTTTCCTAGTAGATGCCTTGAACAGCAAATAGATCAATCAGGGAGGTCAAGCACAGACAATCACCTCCCAACCATAAGAGACAAGAATCTATGCACTCTGCTCCTTCTCTCACCAGGAGCAAAATATAAGCACAAATTCCAAACTGGCACCCATGAAGCAGTTATGAGGCTTTACGGTGATCAGCAGTCTCCAGGATATAATGTTCATATGCTCCTTCTCTCACCAGAAGCAAAACAGAAGCACTAATGCCAAGATGACTACTGAGAGGGAGAATGTGGGCTCTCCAGTAATTCGTGGTCTTTGGAGAAAATGTTGCAGATTTTAAAGGTATTATAGTAAAAATGGTTTAATATCCTAAGAGCTGCAGTGTACACTAAGAGGTTAGATATGAAAGAGAACGTAATTTAAGCTCTAGCTATCTAAGTGGAGAGCCACTAATTTTTAAAGAGCAAGATAGATCGGAAGTGGAAGGCACTTTGTATTACAGTTCTATGGAATATGGTGGGATGGCCAATAAATTTAAATAGTTGAAGGGGAGTGATTTCAAATGATAATTTTGTGCTTACTCACAACAGCCAATGAAAGAAGAGAGAGAATGAGATATGTGTTCAAATTAACATAAGGGGCAGGCAACTAGAAAGACAGTTGAGTTTAAAAACACAACAGCACCAGGGTCGGAGGATGGGGAAAACTGAATTTATGTGCAACTCACAAGAGGTGCACCTGTGGTATCTTTCCTAGTTTAAACATGCAATTAAAAACAGGATACAAGTAAAATGCATTGTAAAAGAAAATGAATCACAATTAACAAAATAGAAGAAGGCAATAAAGCAACACAGAATACAAAAAATCAAGAACAAACTAACCTTTCTCTCACAGCAAGTTGTGGCAGAGTTTGGGTGAGCTTTTCTAGTAAAGCCTTGGAATGTTCTACTTTACCCCTTAAATAAAAGGTTTAGTTCCTAGCTCCACACTCACTTCACAGGCAATTAACCTTACCTGACCTGTTCTAATTTCTTTGTGACTCAACACAGCTGTGGTCTCTTCCCTAGTTTAAATATGCAAGTAAAAACAGAATACAAGTAAAGCACAGTGTAATGAAAATAAATCACAATATATAAAATAGAAGAAGGCAATAAAGCAACACAAAATGCAAGTAATTAAGAACAAATGAACTTTTCCCTCACAGGAAGTTGTTTTTCTAGTAAAGTATTTACTGCTGTATCTGTGCAGTAGTAACAATTACCATTCTACAAATGGTAGCTTGACCAATGCAGTCTTCTCGATCCCAGCTCCCTAAATGTGAAAGTCCCAGAATGTTTTCACATGTGTCCTATATTTGGCAAGATTACAGCTGTACAAGCCATTTTTCACCCCTTTTAAAACATGTTTATAAAATCCTGTTTTAGATGGTTGTTGTTGTGTCTTTCGGCTTTTCCCGGTTAGGGGTCACCACAGCAGAACTCCGGTCCACTAATGATTGGTAGTTGATTTTTATGTGCCGAGTTACCAGCCCTGGCGCACAACCTTCAACGAAGGTACACCCATTCACGCATGTCTCCACGCAGAAGACGCTCTAGCTGAGAATCGAACCGGACAGCGTCTTACTGTGAGGCGACAATGCTACCGCAGCACCATCCTGTTTTAGATGGTAATATACATTTTTCCCTTCTCCCTGTGATTATGCAGCCATGGAGTTGGTATATGAAAGTAAGGCGGTGGAAGGTAAAGCCAGCAGAACAAAAGGTAAGGGAGGGGGATTGTACCCCTAGAAAAAAATATCTTGAAACGTTTCACATCTACAGTTTTGGCAGGTGTTTTTTTATGCCCTTGACTAATCTAGCTTGCTGTTAATGGTATCCATGTACACCATCCATTTTAGAGCCTTTAATAAATTTGAGCTTAACAACCTGAATTATATTTATCAATGATCGATACCCTACAGAATGGATTCAGGGCACACTGATTTGATTAAAATACTGAAAAAAGCCTTTATGAGCCTGTACCTTAAATACTGTGCACAACTACATACTGCTAACTTAACGTTTACAAACTTTTGTATAAACAACCATGCTATACCTAGTAATTATGTATATTAACATTGAGCTGTGCTAGTCCTGTCTATTTTATTACGTTACACAATCTGACTCCCTCTATTTTGTTAGAGTGTATCGGTTTACCTTTAAAATATCTCTGTGTGCCATGATACACTACAGCTGTTCATTGGTCTACTGCTTTACGTTGCACTAAACTGTATTTGCTGATATGTATTGCCTTGTCAGCTGTACTACACTGCACTTATGACCTGCATACTGTGTTGCCCTTTCGTACATTTTAACTAGCAATCTGCAAACCTTTTACTGAAATCAAAATATTTAACGTGCTGTAATGCAGAGGGATAGCAAAGTGCAGCAACACAAAAACCGTAGCTAAATTATTTTATGCGTCACTATTATCATTTCATTCTGTTTCTGATCAGAAGGTACTGTGTGCTTTAAAAGGGTGTTCGGTTTACAAATTTTACTGCTGCACTTTAATAGACGCTGAATAAATGTAGTGATTGTGGAATATGATGAATCAAGATCTATTTGTATAGTAGTTACTGATACACTACATTATGTGACTTGTATTACATTGTTCTACTGAGTAATGAGATATACACAACACAGCAGTTAATCTACAACAGACCCTTTCAATGCTGCATTTGAAAAGACTGCATCAGTAATATTATTCCCCCATGTCTTATTTTACATTACTTTTTTTTCATTGTTTTTTTTCCAGTAGGGCTCCCTATGTTGTACCACTCTGTGCTTACTGATGTTTCTTTAGCACAGAACTGTATTTTGTGATGCTATATACTGCATTCTTCCTAACTGCATAAAACTATCAAGCAAAAAACAAATAAACAAATCAGAATACTTACTTTTCTAGAGAGCTGCCGTTTGATTTCTTTCATGACTTCTTGCTCCTCTGCCTCATTCTTCTCTGGAATTACACATTTGGAAAGAACAATCACTACTTTATAAGTTACCTTTTTAAACTTTACTAATACTGACCAAAGTAAGCACATGGTGAACTATGCTCTGCAAGTACCTCGGAGGAGTTTAATAAATGTCTGTCTTACAGTTTACAAATGTTCATCATACACTACACAGATCATTTAGCTGATGTAATGACGTAAGTCTGCTACTTGGAAGAATCTTGCGTGATATAAATTTCATCTCTTAACAAGCCTCCACATCAGTCCGTGACTCATCAGTATGATGTAACCTCAGCAAACCATTCCATTCCAGTGCCCTTATTTTCACGTATGTGACATCATTTCCATTTCTCTTACTCATCTTTAGGATTTATACAATCAGAAAGGTAAAGCAAACTTGACAGTGTTGCATTCCTGGTCTTTTCAGGATCCAAAGAGGAACTGTGACACTACTTTACTGGTGGTCTATACTTTTAATTAAGAATGAGACTGAAAGTTGTCAGAAAAGCTTTCTACACCTGTGCATGAGGAAAACCAACTGACTCATTTAAAAAATCATTACTTCTGCTGAATACCACCTTTTTAAAATCTTAAAATGGGCATTTCATAATGAAGCATGCCATCCTGCCCCACAGTTCAGGCCATTGATCAAATGAAGAGGACTCATTTTTTATTGATTATCAACACTAAAACATAAAAAGGTTGTGGAGTTTTAGTTGCTTTTGCTGTTTCATACAGTAACAGGATGCCTACTTTAAAATATTATATTTTTCTCTAAACTTTTACTTTCGAGGAGTTTTTTTACTGCATCAATGTATTTGCTATTGCTCATATTCCCTAACAAGACACAACTAAAATTGGAACCCCCAAAAATACAGACTTGTGGTAATCCTGCACTAGGAGATCAATGACAGTAAAACCATCTTTTAAGATCTTTTTTTTTTTTTTTTGATGAGGCAAGTAATTAGACAGCTGAATACCACAACACAGAACTCAATGTATCAAATGGTGTGATATTTCACATGTACAAATGTATGATCTAGAACACAAAACAAAGCCAGTATATGGATGCTGTACAACAGCCCCCACTCAGTAAATACACTATACAGTAATTTTTAGGGTAAGAATAAAATGATGCATAGGTTAAGACAGCAGCTATATCAACGTGGTCATGTTAACAGCAATGTTTTTAAAAATACGTCTGGTGTTGTGAAACCAGATGTAATATTTTTATGGAAAGATTATTGCTAACTGATGTACTTCACTTGTGTAGCAAGACTCACCCCACAATGGGGTATCACAGGACAAGGACGTAACAATTACAAGGGAATGGTTTATTGGCGCTACAGAGATGAAAGCACACTCTGTCCATAGCTCTCAACCCTCCATCTCCAAAATGTGGAACACTACCTCTTTTAATGTGACAAATGGGCAAAATATGGAACACTTACTAACAACTTCACATAGGAAGCTCATAAGATGGTTAAAATGTGCTATTTTACATATAAAAACTTATCTTGATGAATTAATATGATTCTGCCCTCCTTATCATGGATATCAGTTAAAAAATACCTGAAACTGAATGGTTGACAGATACTTTCAATGTGGAACATGAATGTTGCAGGACCTCAAATGAGGAACTTTCCTCGTAATGAGGTACACTTGAGAGGTATGACTATCCCCTTCAGATCTGGAAAAGGGTGTAACAATGCTGACTATAACTGAGGACAAGGAAGCTAATAAAGCATGTAAGAGGCAAACAAAAATAACAAAAAAGGTGTTTTACACACTGGCAGATAGCCACAACAACAGTGTTAGGTCTGTTTTTAATCTGTAAGTCTTTGGCTCTCATTGCTCAGATTTGCCTTTAAAAAGATTGACTTGTAATTCCTCAGTATAGCCATCCAATGTACAATTTAATAAAGAAGAAGCAACTGAAAGATGCATTACTGTTACACCAAAATTATCATTATTAGTATGTTCAGAAAAGATGGAGAAACAAGTCTTGGAAGGAATTCTGAATGCTCATCTTTTTATTTATTTATTTTTTTTTGGCTTATAGTTTTCTGAGTATAGGTTGTCCATTGTAGTAATGTGTGGCTTCTTGTTGCATACTCTGATCAGTGGGTCTGTCCAGTGTTTGTAAATACTGCTGCTGCTGAACTGTGGGTTGCCAGTCCTGGTATGAGAGTGTCAGGAGTGTGGAGCAGATCCCACAGCCACCACTCTTTTTCACAGTGGCATGAACTGCTTCTACCGGTGACCTTGGATTGGGAGCAGCCTTGCCCTGGGATCAAGGACAAAATGTTCTTCCTTTTTGATCCACCCACCCACAGTACAGGATTAACTGCCCTCATAGTTTCTGGTCAGCACCAGAATCTGACCAAGCAGTAATCCTTAGCACATGCCACAGCCTGACCAACCGGTACACTCCACTACCTGCCACTGTTATCTGTCCAACCGTGGGACAAGCGAGCAGGTATAACGTTCATACTTCTTCAATGCCTTATGCCAGCTTCAGCAGACAGCCAAGCTGCTAATCAAACTTATGCCATACGAGTCACAGTCAGGCCTTTATCTATGTATGCTAATGAAGCTGGCATCTCCTGCAAGTTTGAAGATTAGAATTCTGAATGCCTATCTCCTGTAATTTAAGAGCATTAGAATTTTAACATAAGCAAATTAAATAAATTGGTGGGATACTCACGCTTCAGGATGTTTCTCTGTTCAAGTTCTTCTGTTGTGGGCCTTTGGCTAAGTCTCCTATCAAAAAAGATGAAAAGTATTTTCAGAATTTGCTGTACATCTGCTTCTAGGGTATAACCTCAACTGAGAAGTTTAAACTATTTTCTTGCAGGGTTAGGATAGTTAGAAGAGCTACTGTTGTCGGATCTAATGAGACAGCATTGAAATTTCATTACACACTGAATTATAGTGAGCATAAATCATTCCAACACAACACTGCATTTTATAACTGCAAATGTTTTCAATCAAAATGCAGTTTTCAAATTAAAAGCACAAGCTTTTTTTGTATGGTTAGATTAAAAAAATCACGGCGTTTAATCTGTAATCACATTTAAGGATAAAACAAGGTACATATCTGTGTTACTGAAATTTCAAATACCCTTAACAACAAGATGCTGTATAAATACTAAGCATACAGTCCTCTCATCAGAAGAGAGTAGAGTGTGTAAAGTTCTCATACGAATCCCACACTGAAGTTTAATTTGAATAAGTAAGTGGGTACATATAGTTCTCATATGAATCCCACACTGCGTTTTACTTTGAATAAGTAACTGGGTAAATATAGTTCTCATACGAATCCCACACTGCATTTTACTTTGAATAAGTAACTGGGTACATATAGATGACATGACATATCACTGGAGACATGCACAAAGTACTGCTTTCTAGTCATCGTCCCCTGCTACATTTAAGGCCACACAGTTTTTCATTTAAAGAATTGTGACATGCATTTTTAAATCCTTTGTTTCTAAACAAATGGAAAGCAAGACTAACTGTACAAATACTTATACAAGGGGATGCAAAAACTCATGGCAATCAGAAATGTGCATTACAGTTTCCAGCAGGGATGTTATTTCCATAGCATCCCTCCTGGAACACTGTCATCTGTAACTAAGACACACACACACACACACACACACACACACACACACACACACACACACACACACACACACACACACACACACACACTGAACATTCCAGCAAATTCCAAATAAAAAAGACTGTGATCTATATGTCAAAAAATGAAAAGAACAACATTAACATGAATTACGTTAACAATCATTACTTGAAAACATGTCTTCTTGGTTCTACAGAACACTAAAGTTCAATTTAGGGTATTTTTTTTTGAATATGCAACTTTTTTATTCTTTCAAATATCAACAAACTTTTCACAATGCTGTGTTAATATATACACATATATTTAAATCCACACATCACCTTCAGAAATAGCACTGCTTCCTTTCAGAAATTTAACATGTAGCCATGCTCTTGGTCAATGCAGCATACAACCATGCAAGCACAGTAACCACAAACAAGTTAAAAATAATTAAAACTTTTTCGTTCTATAATGGGAATAATGCCATGGAAGTAATGATGAGACTTATTCCTGAATGGCCCTGGTTACAAACTTCACCAGTTAGAAGTAGATCTCACTGTAATCCCCACCACTTTAAGCCATTACTCACACACACACACACACACACACACACACACACACACACACACACACACACACACACACGTGTGTGTGTGTGTGTGTGTATATCTGGGCAGCATAGTGGTGCAGAGTGTAGTGTTCTCACCTTATAGCAAGCAGTTCTTGGCTTGATGCTCAGCTGAGGCACCTTCTGTGTGGAGCCTGCATTTCCTCCCTAACTTTGCATGGGTTTTCTCTGGGTGTTTGGTTTCTTCCACATTCCAAAGACATGCAGTAGGTGGATTGGACACTAAATTGTGTGTGTGTGTGCGTGTGCGCGCGCATGTGTGTTTTATGGAAGAACAACCTCATTCGGGCTAACCAACCAGTGGCATAAACATTGGCTGCAGAAAATGGTCACTGTTGATGTGACATCCACGACTCCATTTACCTAATTCTATTGCCTGCTAAAAAAAAGTAATAACTAGAAAATGGAAATCAGAATCTAAACCAGCTGTAATTGAAGTACTGAATACAGCTAAGCAGATAAAAGAACTGGAAATGCGATTTTTTAGAAAACAGAAGAGGCAAATTACACAGAAATAAATGGAAGTTGTGGAAACAATACATGCAGCATAATGTTCACAAGGAGGAGTGAGATTTAAAATAAAAAAGGCAGGAATTGAGCAATATTTGTAATGCTGGAGGGCACACCAGTGGTTATAAAGAAAAAAACATATGAAATATATAGTGCATGAAATATGTTACTATGGGTTTTAGACTATAGTGAGATTCTCTATATTATGTTTATATAGATACATAGATATATAGATATATAGATACATAGATATATAGATATATAGATACATAGATACATAGATATATAGATACATAGATACATAGATACATAGATATATAGATACATAGATATATAGATACATAGATATATAGATATATACATATATAGATATATAGATACATAGATACATAGATATATAGATACATAGATATATAGATACATAAATATATAGATATATAGATATATAGATACATAGATACATAGATATATAGATACATAGATATATAGATACATAGATACATAGATATATAGATACATAGATATATAGATACATAGATATATAGATATATAGATACATAGATATATAGATATATAGATACATAGATATATAGATATATAGATATATAGATACATAGATATATAGATATATAGATACATAGATACATAGATATATATAGATACATAGATATATAGATATATAGATACATAGATATATAGATATATAGATATATAGATACATAGATACATAGATATATAGATACATAGATATATAGATACATAGATATATAGATACATAGATATATAGATACATAGATACATAGATATATAGATATATAGATACATAGATATATAGATACATAGATATATAGATACATAGATACATAGATATATAGATACATAGATATATAGATATATAGATACATAGATATATAGATATATAGATACATAGATATATAGATATATATGTATATTTCTTTACTTGATTCTCTCTTGATGATGCCTTATAGTTACTCACACACAATACTTTTACAATACCCTTACCAGTTTTATTTTTTGGGTAGATTGGACATACAGATACATATTCCATTAGCTCTGCTTTGTAAAAGTAACTAGCATTTAAACGAGAATTATTTGACACATTTTTTCATTCTATTTTCAGACACTGTAAAATACAGTCCCTTTGCACATGTGAAAAGGTTTGGTGACATCAAACATATACTGAAAATAGTGAATGTAAAACGCTTGCTGCACATATAACATGTACTTGTATATACTGGTGCATACTGGAAACCACATCTCTATACCCCTAATTTGTGCAGATCATGTGTTTTTATATTTTAAACGGGAACATATGTTACACAGTTTTTGTTTCCCCTGCACAGACTGTCACATGCATTGTTTACATTAAAAGCTTGCATGGACTAACTACCTAAAGCATATAACACTTAAAGACTTAAATATAACTTAAACGCATAGTTTTGTGTCAGTTTATCTTCACACTTCCATTGTTTGTTTGTGTGTGTCTTTTGGCTTTTCCCGGTTAGGGGTCGCCACAGCGGAACTCCGGTCCGCTAATGATTGGCAGTAGATTTTTACATGCTGGCTTGCCGGGCCTAACGCACAACCTTCAACGAAGGAACGCCCTTTCACGCATGTCACCACACAGAAGACGCTCTAACTGAGAATCGAACGGGCAACGTCTAACTGTGAGGCGATAACGCTACCGCAGCACCACCATCGCAGTATCTTCACATTTCCATATTTTTATAATTTACAAGTTTGTTGCACTTAGATTTGAATCTAGGTATTGTTAATACAAATGAGTTAGATAGATTTTATAGTAGTTTAAACTGTTTATTACTTCTGATTCACAAATACATTTAGACAGACAGTACAACCTGGAATATCTAGTGTGCACAGACCTGAAGAAGAAATGAAAGTGATTTTAGCTGAAAAGTTTGAGTAAATTTATATTGTGAAAACATAATTCATTTTTATTTTATTATGATGTTTTATTATTATGATTTTTATTTTATAAGGATGCAATAAACAGAGAGACAGGCATTTTTAGGAATGCTGAATAGCATGGTATTTTAGGTTAGCTTGGATCCTTTTTATTATTTTATTTTAAGGGAAGGAGTGGGGGTTGTATTTTACGACAGCTGGACTGATTTGTATTTACAGTGGAAATGTTACCACTACCACTTCAACTGCTATGCAAGTAATTGTTCTTAAATGTAATAACCTTTAAGTCTTATGGATTGCTCGTCTGTGTTTAATAACAAATAAACTGTGAATTCAACATATTCTGGATTGGATTTTTTTTACTTGATTTACTAAGTTTAAAAGATTTGGGGAGTATTTTTGTGCATTTGTTCCACTGAGAACAACTGGTAGAAAGTTTCTTAGAGTGTTTGTTTAATTGCCAGAAATCATAAAGTATGGAATTTGATGTGCTGTCAGTATCAATGTAGTTTTTCTTGCATTTCATGAAAGGGCTTTTACATTTGTTTCTAAATTGTGTATAGTGTTCTAGATTGACTTGGGAGTTTATTTTGGTATATGACTCGCAAGTGTCCACCCCCTGCCCCATCACTAGGGTTTTAGGTTGGTGGTCATCCATGGCTGAGAGGAGATTTTTAGTGTTAGAGATTTAAGAAGGCTAGACTATCTATTATTGTTTTCATGCAGTAGTAGTAGCTACCTGAAGGCCTTAAATAAGAAGGCAATCTAGTGGTCTCCATTTCAGTTTTGCAAGAGCTGATTTAGGCAAGCTATCTATGGCTCTTCCAAAATTTGCCATAGTTCTAAATTAAGAATTATGGATCACCATCACATGGAATCTACAAATAACACCAGCTGTTACAATGAGTTTTATTTTTGGTGACTAGTACCCATTTTAGAGAACTAGCACTTTTGCTTACTTTATCAGTGTTAGTGGTAAAGTTTACAATAGGCATTCACACTGCTTGTCCATACAGACAGGGTGATGCTGACCAATCGATATTTATGTCACAAACATAAATTATTTCTGAGTTTGCTTACCATGCAGCCATGCTCTTGAAGTATATGAAACATCTCTTGGGGGGAGGGGTATGTAAAGGCCAAGTAGTTTAAAGGACTTGTGTGAACCAGCACCACAGTCAATAATGATGAATTATTTGAGTCTTGGAGGCACTGCTTCTTAAATAGGGTGCTGCTGAGGTGAATGTTTGTTAATACTTCAATAACTTCTGACCTTTTCTTTTCCTGTCATAGTAGAATACAGTATAGGCAAGTAAGCTGGAGTCTTCATATTTATGTGGTCTTTTAAACAGGCTTTAGTAACTATTAAAATGTTACAAGTATAACAACTGCTGAAGGCTTGCATCTATTCAGTTTTACTGCAGACCCTTCTGTTCAGTGAGGCAAACTATTTTTATGCCTTCAGTCTTTGTCCAGATAAGATCTTTCAGTGTAGTAAGTCATGTTATTAATACTTTCAGCACTGCTACAAAGCACTTGTTTTCCACTGCTGTGTAAAGTAGCTGGCAGGCCTGAGATGAAGGGGAATTTCATTTTTTTCAGCTATTCCAAGCTGGCAAATGAATCGGCCAGCAATCGCTGACTTTAATAATTCTGTCACTAAATTTATCAACATCTGTTACACCTGAGGCATAATATCTTCACAATGTACAGTTCATTTTCACCAAACGTATCTTGCAATATTTTACGCTGTAGGCAACTGGACATCATTTAATGTGGCAGAGACTGTGAATAATTTAACACAATCTTCTACTGGCAACTAACATCAAAGTGGTGCACTGGATAGTGTTGCCACCTTACAGCAAGAGGTCCCCTCAGTGTGAAGTCTGCATGTCCTCCTTATGTTCACGTGGGCTTCCTCCCACATTCCAAAGACATGCAGTAGGTGGATTGGACACTCTCAACTGGCCATAGGTATCAGTGTGTGGAGTGGATAAACTACTGCAGCTGGGCTAACCACCCAGTGGTGTAAATCTTGGCTCTAGATGATTGTCACTGCTGAAGTGACACCCAGACTCCATGTGGAAAAACTGGGAAAAAGGGATTGTGAATGGATGAATTTTACTGACAACTAGTACAATTCTATACAGGCATGCACGATAAGTATTTACAGATCAAAATATTTCTTATACATACTTTTTGGGCAACAATTACAACATTGTGATGAAAAGCAACAAATGGTTCCTATCAAACAGTTTCATGAAACACTTTTTGATACTTTGAAGTTAAGGTTAGTTATTCCCACATTATTTTCAATGTGAGACAGACAGAGATGCAGTATTTCTTCACAATGCCTACAGTAAGCATGGCTTAATGAGTGGCTCAAAATATTAAAAGTGAATATCAATTAAAACCAGTGAGTACCATCCTGCTTCTTCAAAAATACCCCCTCTCAGAATTGTGCTCTTATCATGGTAACAAGGCACATCTGCTACTGTAATTTTTAGGGCTATGCTTTCTAGTTCTTTATGCTGAATGTATGGTTACTTTAGCAGACAAAACAGTAATATAAAATCTGACCCCCTCTTTGTTATGGTTCACAAACAAACAGCAGAACCTTACCCAGAAGGAAGATGTCTTGACTGCCCTTGGAGCAAGGCCTGGGGGTGGAGTTAGCTGGAAAATGTCTTGTGGCTGGATGACCCACATAATCAAATCAGGCACAGCTTAAAAATCTGCAGGGAGCTGCTGTTTGGGGTTGTTGTTTACAAGGTGAATGATGGAACCAAGTGCGGTGTCAGGTGAGTGCCAAGTGGGAGCAAAGTGACATATTAGGAAGGACCAGAAGAAACTGGCTCTTGGGACGTGTCACTGCTGGAGAGAGAACCAAAGCCTCAATAGAAGCTTATAAATAACAGTTAAATTGCTAGTCTTAACCTCCACATACGATGGGTCTGGAGACCACAGTATCACAGAAAACACATGGAAATTAAGTCAAAAATAGTTATACCTTTCCAGTACCCCTTCTCATGGTGTACCTCCTTTCCCAAGAAGGGCAAAGCAGGTCAGTCCTGGAGTAAATTTATGGGTACCCATCCAATTATCCAGGTTGAGTCTGAAGGATGATAGACCACCAGTCTGTTTAACTTACACATGTCTATTGTTCCAGGTATGAGATAGGTGTTGGGTAATAAATGTGTTACTCCATCATGTTTTATTTACACGCTGGTACAGATTTACATCTCTAGTTCTGGTATTAATGGAATTATTTCACTGAAATCACAGGAAGTTCTAGGCTTCTAACTCTCTTGACCATTACACCTTATCAGAGTTCTCACCATAAACTGCATCTCCCCTCTCAAGCAGGGCTAAGCCAGTCAAACCCAGTTTGAATTTATGAATACCCATCCAATTACTCAGGTTCCACATAAAGAGAGTGTATCATGCTGCTTTATCTGCAAGGGAGCATGTTCTATATGCTTACACAGATGTAAAGAAGAGTACAAAACGTTTTGAATACTTAATACCATAGGTAGTGGCTTATAGGTAGTTACTAGGCATGTGGCCCAGGACATCATTAGGGAGCCTAGCAAAAAAATTCCCATTTGTCTCAGATGGTTAAGTGACTTGCTCAGTGTTATACAGTAAGTAAATTAAAGATGAAGGAATCAAAACCTGTACCACAGGAAGTAGTTCATTAACAAATCGCAGCTTTAATCCTCTGCACTAACTACCAGACTTAACGTACGCTAAAACAGATGTAAAGATGACTGCAGAATTGTTTGAACAGTTAATACCATATACAGCAGTTCAAAGGTTCACAGTTAGTTCAGGAAAACCATTAAAGAACTTAGCCCAAATTTCCAATTACCCCAAAGAATGACCTGGTTAAGTGACTTGTTCAAGGTGAAGTAGTAGGCAAAAGAAGGCTGAAGGAATCAAACCCTGTACTATAAGTACCACCTTGTTAACAGCTAATAGATTTAATCCTCTGTGCTGCCCCTAGTCAAGATACCTGCAGTTTATCTAACTTACAAAGACACAGGAAAACAAGAAGGATGCGGTCCTTAATGGCAAGGAATGCAACGCATAGATCACCACGCCAACAGCCTATAAAAAATAAGTAAAGGGATAAGTCTTCAAGTCTCTCCTGATAGTGCATGGAATTTAGGCCAAAAATCCCCTAGGAAAGGAACCTCTTGGGCCTTTTCATTTGCTTAATATACCTAGAACTGTACATCACAACAGAGTGCTGCACTCAGTAGCTGCTCTAATTATGTCTGCATGATCACGGATGATAACTTCTTTTGACCTGCATGATATACCATTTGATTAGTTGCTCCAAACAGAAAGAATTTCTAACTACTGCTGCTACATGGTGATCAAAGGGGAGGGTATTATCATAAATGCCAAATATTGTTTCCTCAGGTAGACAACAAATGCTGGAGGTGTGATAGGGAAGAAAGAGGTAACTGGGAAAGTACAGTTGTGTACACTTACCATAAATGTAGATGTTCGAGTGTATTCACTGTTGCAGTCATCACACTTGGGTTGTCCTGCCAGGGGTAGCCCTCAGTCGGCCCAAATACCAGAGGCTTAGTATTTCTGCGTCGGTTGCTGTCGCTTCAGGACTGATGTCAGGTCATCAGTGGTATAAAAACAGGCAGCCGACACCATTTCATCAGTTTTTCTTGCCCCAAATGCCAGGAGCCCCCAAATAGGGAGCTAAGGTATGGTGGAAAAACACTACCAGTAAAAAGTAAATACCAATAGCCCTGTAAGGAGCAAGGAAGAGAGAGAGAGAGACAAGGGGGCTGGAGGGTGGGAAACCAGGACTGCAACAGTGAATAGGCGCCCGGTCTGGTGGACTCCAGCCATAAACAAACTCTACAACAAGAGGAGAAAGCTACTACATGACAGAGCAAAATCCCTAAATGGGAAGGCATCTCTGATCAATACTAGCAAAAAACTACGATCACTCATAAAATCATCCAAGGCCAACTTTGAAAGAAAAATCGCTAATGACACAAAAGACAATCATAAAGCCTTCTTTAGCTATGTTAGAAACCTGGGTGGAAACTCCCAGATATGCTCAGAATTAGTCCAAAATGATAAAAAAATCACTGAACCCACAGACATTGCCAACATACTGGCAGACAGGTTCAGTGCAAATTTCTCCCCCTCCCAAAGGAGAAATATCTATCCCACCAGAGTCTAGCCTCCCAAACATCTCAGATGCCCAGGTGAAAGCTGCTCTCTCTAAAGCAAAAACACAGCATCAATGGGACGGACGGTGTCCCGGATGTGTGCTACACAAACTCAATGAGGAACTAAACCCACATAAGGCTGCTGTTTAATCTTAGCCTTACTACAGGATCGTACGCACCAAAGAATGGCGACGGCAACTGTGGTCCCACTCCACAAAAGGCTTCTTCTGGACCCTGGAAATTACAGCCCCATAAGCTTGGCAGGCCTTGTCTGCAAAGCTATGGAGAGGATCATAATGGAACTCATAAATAAAGACATTGGGGACCTACAGACACTGGATCCTACCCATTTGGCTTTGTCAAGGGCAGATCCTGCCTCTTGAACTTGGTCGACTTTTTGAAACAGTCACTAAGGCCATTGATGAGGGTAAGGCAGTTCACACAGCCTACCTTGACCTAGCAAAAGCGTTTGACACAATACCCCACTCGGGCATCATAGAAAAGCTCACCAGCTTAGATGTAAACCCATATGTCACAAGATGGGTTGCAAACTGGCTCAAGGACAGAACACACAGGGTTAGAGTTGCTGGTGCCATGTCAGACTCTAAGCGGTCACGAGCGGTGTCCCACAGGGCTCAGTCCTGGCCCCCTCTTGTTCGGCATTTATTTTTCTGAAGTGCAGGCAAACATAGGGGGATTGTGGTTGACAAAATTTGCAGATGACTGCAAACTGGGCACCATAATTGACACTCCATCAGACACAGACATCCTCCAGAAAGGTCTCATAGAAATGGATAACTGGTGCCAGAGCCATGGCCTTAAGCTAAATGCCAAAAATGTATAGTCATACCCTTTGGGAAAAACAAGGTAACCCCTAATTACCACATAGGTGGTAATCCATTAAACACGGAAGAAGTTATCAGGGACCTGGGGACCCAAGTTGACAGTAACCTCTCTTTTGACACTCACATTGCCAAAGTGGTTAGGAAGACCTTCTACATTGCCCACCTGATCATGAAGGGATTCACATCCAGATCAGGAGAGGTCATTGTACCCCTGTACTCTTCACTTATCAGACCAATGATTGAGTACAACGCCCCATTCGAATGTACCTTACCCGACACCTGCAGCAGTTGGAAAGACCCCAAAGTTCCTCACCAAAAGGATAAAGGGGCTCAAACATATGTCATACGATGCCCGACTGAAGAAACTCCAGCTCTATTCAGTCGTATACCGTCTGCTCAGAGGTGATCTGTGCCTGACATACAAGGCCATGTCCAACCCGAATTAATGGACATGCTCCACCTCAAAAAATCCAAATCCACCAGAGCCACGAGAGCAAGAGACTTAAACCTCAACACGGATATAAATAGGATGTGCTGGAGGGACAGATTCATCACCCAGAGACTCCCTACACTATGGAACAGAATCCCAGTCCATGTGAGGCAGAGCCCCTCACTGACTCTGTTCAAGAGAAATCTTGACGAAAGTGGATGGGAGATCGTGGTTTACCCGGGAATCATCTCTGTATCACTGCTGGACAGAGGCACAGCAAACTAATGGGTGTAGTATTCTCATCCTAAGGGGTGGTGAAAGCCACACACACTCTGGCTAGGCTTATAAATGCCCTAGGGCAGATAGCCTAGTATGAACCTATGAACCTATGAACCTAATCTACATTTATGGTAAGTGTACACAACTGTATTATGTTCTTCGTGTTTCACTGTTGCAGTCATTACACTTGGGTTGAATCTCAAGCTGAAGAATGGGTGGAGGCAGTCAAGAAGAGTTGGGGTTGGCTAGTATGCCCTGCAGAACTGCAGTTGCAAAGCCCGCCCTGGATTTGGAAAAGATAGGCAGGTGGTAATGCTTGGTGAAGGTATGACCAGAACTCCAAGTTGCAGCTTCCAGAATGTCCCTGGTATGGACTCCTCTGAGAAAGGCTGTAAAGGTTGAAGTTGCCCTAATGAAATGTGTTCTGACTCCCTGAGGGGGTGGTTTCCCATGTTTTTTGTAACAGAAATGGATACAGTGTGCTATCCATTTGGAGATGGTTTGTTTTGATATGGCCTCGCCCTCTACCCCTGGTGCAAAGATGACTAGTAACTGGTCAGATTTCCTAAAGGGTTTAGTCCTATCAAGGTAGAATCTGAGCTGTCTGTGCACATCTAAAGAGTGCAGGATCCTTTCCCCCTTATTTTCAGGATTAGGGAAAAAGGTGGGCAAATGGATAGATTGGTTGAGAGCCACACTGGACACCACTTTAGGCATGAAAGTTGGGTTAGTCCTGATAAGTGCTTGTAGCTCAGACACTCTTCTAGCTGAAGTGATGGCCAGAAGCAAGGCTGTTTTCCAAGAGAGGAATTTTAACTTTGCTGCCGCTGCAGGCTCAAAAAGGGGGGGGGGCAGCGTGAGCTTTTCCAACACAAAGTTAAGGTCCCAAGCAGGGGTAGGGGCTCTTCTTGGTGGCCTTAAGTTGTTATCCCCTCTCAGGAACAACTTGATGAGAGGGTGTGAGAAGAGAGGTGGCTCAGTGCTGTAATGAGCAGAGATGGCAGAGGCATGGACCTTAATGGAAGAGAAGGATAGGCCCCTGTGAAGTAGGTCTGCTAGTTAATCCAGGATGAGAGGTAAGGAGGGCTGTGCTGGATCCGCTCCTTTAGTCTGGATCCAGGAACAATACTTTTTCCACTTGTCAGCATAGGATTTTCTAGTACTGGGTCGTCTGGCTTCACGTATGACATCCACTACCTGCTTGCTTAGGCTGGCCACTGGAGGAGAAAAGGAATAAGCCAGGCTGTAAGGTTCAGGGTCTGCAAATGCGGATGCAAGAACTGTCCTTCCTGCTAAGTCAGGAGAGTTGGGATCTGGGGGAAGTGCCATGGAGGTAACGGTGACAGACTGCGCAGTAGTTGGTACCAGTGTTGGCATGGCCAGTCTGGGGCAATCAGGACTGCCTTTGGTCTTTCCTCCCTTATCTTGAGTAATACTCTTGTAAGAAGAGGTAGAGGGGGAAATGCATAGATAGAGAGGTTTGCCCACTAGAAGGATAGGGCATCCATTTTCCAGGCCTTGCTGTGAGGTTCCCTGGTGCAGAAATTGCTGAGCTGGTGGCTTTTGGGGGAGGCAAATAGGTCCACCTTCGGGGTTCCCCATTTCTGGGTCACAAGGCTGAAGGTGTTGTGGTTTAATTGCCACTCATGTGGGTCTAAGAGATTTCTGCTTAAGTTGTCTGCCAGAGAGTTTTGGTTGCCTGGCAGGAATTGAGCTTGCAGGTGAATCTGCATGGCTGAGGCCGTGTTCTAAAGAATCATGGCTAGCCTGCAGAGTGGGTAAGTGTGGGTTCCCCCCTGCCTGTTGATGTACCACATCACTGTGGTGTTGTCGGTTTTGATTAGTAGAGGCCCCGGAGAGAGCAGGGATTTGAAAGCTGTCAGAGCATGCTGAATAGCTAGCATCTCTTTTTGGTTGATGTGCAGATGAATTTGATTTGGGCTCCAGTGGCCCTGAATGCACCTGCCATCCAGATGTGCCCCCAGGCATAGTCTGATGCATCTGTGGTTAGGGTCTGGGTGACATGGGGTTGTGTAAAGGGAAGCCCCTTGTTGTGGATGCATGCTGCTGCCCACCAAAGGAACTCTTTCCTTAGACAAAGTATCATAGGTATGATAGTTTCCAGGTCCTGAGAAATGTCTTTGGACAGCATAGGGAGAAGCTGCTGTAGGGTGAGCATTTTGAATTTTGGTACCACCAGGAAGGTGTTTAGAATGGATAGATCTAACATTGGGTGCCAGGTGCCCTCTTTTCTGGGTACTATTAAAAGTCTGGAATAAAAACCTTGGCCTAATCTGTTCTGCAGGAACAGGCTGAATTGCCCTTTTGGAGAGCAGGGACTGAACTTGGCTTTGTGCATCTGCCCACTGGTTTGGAGGAAGGTCTGGGAACCCTTTTGGGGTTGACAGCATGTGGAAATAAAATTTGTACCCCTGGGATACTATGTTGAGGACCCATTGATCGTTGGTGATGGAGGTCCAGTTTTATGCATGGTGGGCAAATTTTCCTCCTAGGGGCATGAGCAATTGGGCAGAGGTGAAGGGAGGAATTGAGAAGTCTTTGTGAATTCTTTCCATAAGGGGGTGGCGTAGTACTCCCTGTTTTAGAAGTGGAGGTACTCCATTGCTTAGATCTCTGCATACCCTGAGACTGTAGTCTGGGGGGTCTGTTTCCCCTAGGTCTAGTTTGAGGTGGCCTTGAGGGGGCTGGAAAGGACCAGTGTTTTGAGGGGCAAAGCCTACTGAATCTTGGAAGCTGCACTTGCAAAAAATCTGTCTGCATAGACTTAGCTTTTTCTTCCATCTTTTTTAAAACCTCTTCTGCTTTGGTGCCAAACAGAGTGTCCTTGTTCAGAGGTGCGTCCAATAATTTTGATTTGACATGGTCTTGCAAGGTCTGGTCCTTAAGCCAGGCATGCCTACTAAGTACAGAACTTGTGACTGGTGCCCTGCAAGATGCTTCTAGGGTGTCAAACCCACATTTCAGGGTATGCTTGCTGACTTGGCTTGTGGAATATATAAGCTCCTATAATTCTTTATTTTCTGCACAATCAGGGAAGGTAGATAATTTTTGCTTAATAAGTTCCATAGTATGTTGCTGGTATTTCAGCATGTGGAACTGACAATTTAATTCTCTAATGGCAAGAGTTGCAGGGGTGTATACTTTTTTACCCCATCCGTCTAAATCTCGGGAATCCCTGTCCGAGGAGGTGGGATTCTTAGCTCTAGTTGCTTTTATTCCTTTAGGTCCTTGGGAGATGACCTCTGGATCAGCAGTAGGATTTTTGAAAAGAAATTTGTGCGAGTCGGGGACTCTGTAGTACCTGTCAGGTTTCCTGGGAGCAAGGGGTAAAGTATCAGGAGTTAGACTGGATTCCATAAAGACATCACCCACAACATCCAGAACAGGAAGGATAGCTAAGGGTCTGTGCTGTGGTAAATCTAAAAATTCCCTGAGTCTCTTTTTGGACTGAAGATAATCCTGGCATTTCCAATGGAAATGCTCTCTCAAAGTATGTAGGGTTTCACCAAAAGAAAAATCCTCTGGAGGGGAGAAAGAAGGAATGGATTCCTCTGCATCTGAATCCTCATAGGCAGATAAGGACATGTCATCATAATCAGAAACCTCTGAGTCGTCAGACTCTTGGTCAGATAAAGCTGCTGGGGACAAGTCTCTTTTCCTTTTAGCAGGGGAAGGCTGGCTTCCCCTAATCAGTATGATAAGGTCTTCAGCCATTTTAAGCATCTGTGATTGTGGCAAGGATGCAGGCGCTTGAGTTAGGGTCATTGTTTTTTAGGCATAGCTAGTACTCTTGGCCTTAGAAACTCGGTAGATTTAGAAAAACATGAAGACGTGAAAGAAGCCATTGGTTTGTGTCGAATATCGGTAGTGCGAATAACTTCCTCAGAAGCCAGTGCCTGCACAGCGGCTCCGGACCTATCCAAGATAGAGACATCTGAAGGTTCCGTAGTCAAAGAAGCGTCTCGCTGCATACCGGACTCTGAACGGGTCTTGGTAGCAGCCTGCGAATCCATCAATGCGGGCATCAGGGGCTGCAAAACCACCTCACTGAGCACCGGTGAACTAACGACTAGCATAACGGAAGCGTCGTTGGCAGTTTTGGACCTGTGCGGTCTGTCTCTGTCTTTATCCTTACATTTTTTCAAAAGATCAGTAGTCTGATGGCTTACCGAAGCCATTTTGGAACACGGAGATCGAGAATGAAAGTATTTAGCCACATAAAGGCCCAACGACAAATAGTTTGGGCATTGAACAAAGTACAAAACCAGCAGTGAGGTATGTCATGGTCTGGGCCTAAACAGGTTACGCAATAAGAAAGGAAATCTCGGTGTGGTATTTGCTTTCCACAGGCGAGACAATTGTTAACTTTTTCTGACATCGGTTAGAGCAAGAAAAAAGGATCCCCAACAGGGTACTTACCTTTAGAAGACTTCAACTTCAATTTCGGAAACAAAAACTCAGGTAGCGGCTGACCGGCACTCGTGTGAACTGCTTCTGCTTCGGGCTCTTCATCAAGAAAGATTAATGTAATGGTGTCGGCTGCCTGTTTTTATACCACTGACGACCTGACGTCAGTCCTGAAGCGACAGTAACCGACACAGAAATACTAAGCCTCTAGTATTCGGGTTGTCTGAGGGCTACCCTGGCAGTATAACCCAAGTGTGATGACTGCATCAGTGAAACATGAAGAATATCATATTTTCTGGGAGTGTAATGAGTTGGCAGACTTTAAAGATTCCTTGTTAACTGCTCTGTCAGAGGAACTGGGTGAGCAAACTGGTGTAACTAAGGAAATTATTTTTTTGAGCTATGATACAGAATTGGAATTACTTAGATATAAGTAAGGCCTTGCTGAGGCTAATTATGGTGGCAGCCAAAAAAGCAATTACTAGAAAATGGAAATCAAATTCTAAACTGAAGCAACTATAGTAACAGAGATAAAACAGCTGGACTTGGGATCTTTAGAAAGGGGTAGGAATAAATTAGATTGTGGGAACAATACATGCAGAGGAGGAAAGAGATTTAAAAGATGGCAGGATTTGAATGAGCTATGTAATATTTGACTGAAAATGACTGGATAGATTATAAGTGATGTAGAATGTTTGCAACTAAAATTGTCAATATGGTTTGTGACGTATAATGTCTGCAACTAAAATTATGTCAATATGTTTTTTTTTCATTTATATAAAAGTATGACTGCCTATATCATATGTGATAATTTAATAAAGATGTTTCTTGTTTAAAAAAAAAAAAAGGAGAGGGAATTATCAAGACAGGTTCTAAGACCCCTGAGTACATTATCATTTTGAATTGGATTATTGTCTACAATGTACACTGAGGGAAAGATTTACTTACCAAATGTGACAATACTATACTTTATTGGATTTAATTTTAGCTCTTTCGTCTTATACCACTTGTTTATGAAGGTTAGGTCCTGCTGTAACAGATGGATATTAGAGGAAGATTTGACAACAATGTCCAATTTGCAGGCATTTGTAAACTTAGCTAATGAAAGGTCCCAAGCTCTGCTCTGGAAATCACAGAAGTAGATGTCGAAAAGAACTGGCCCCTGTACTGACCCCTAACGCACACCACTAGTTGCCTTCATACTTTCTGAGGAGGAACCTGCTCTCCTTACCTGTATGGGTTACATCTTTCATCCAGTTTGCTGTCCACCTCACTGCATATGGATCCACTTTTAATGCACTTCTGTTGTTTACAATGTCAGCATAGGGTACAGTGTCAAATGCTTTGGCCAGATCCAAATAAGCTGAGCAAACTAAATGACCACTGTCAACAGCCTGTGTGGTCTTCTTGAAGAATTTAACTAAACTGAGTAGGCAAGCTCTCTCTTTTACAAAGCCAAAATGATGTGGGTCTACACTGATAAAGTTTCTAAAATTGTAGTTTGTGAGGTCTGATACAATGTTTTCCATGGCTTTGCAAATTAGACTTGTCAAGTAATGGATGTATAGTTTCCTGGGTTAGTGGTATGGGCCACCCTTGTGTAGGGGCATTACCAATGCAGTTTGCCATACTTTGGGGACAAATCCTGTACCGTGGATCAAGTTACACAATTTAAGGAGGGGCTCCACAAGGGCATGTCTGGCACATTTATTAGGCTTCCAAGCAATTTACCACGCCCCATGGAGACCATATCTTTGCTTTACAAAGCACCTTCAGTTCATGTTCTTTTGTGATATTACAAGGTGTAAGAGCCTTGACAACACATGTAATACTTTATAATTACAGGCTGGGAGCAATATAGTTGTAATGTGTGCCAGAAGATGAGGTAACTGCCATAAGGTGACTCAAAGTGACAGCAAGCAAACAAAAGACTATCTTTGATGCCTGTGCACATTCACTAGGAGCTAGCCATAATATCTGTCCATCTCAGAGACAATAAGTGCAGTGCTTGACAGAGTAACATCCACTGACTTTAATTTCCTATTATGCCACTTCAGCACTCACACTGTGAATGACAGAGGTACATGGAAAGGCACGACAGGAAGAAACACATTGCTTGATCTAAATTTGAGTGCTGAACTGCTTTGGACTGTTCTGTTAGTCATGGACTGTCCATAGCAAACACTGGGTTCAAACACAAAGATGCTCATAAGAGTACCTGGCACCAAAGCACCTTAGGTTAAATCTCATTGACCGGTTGTAGTCATATCATCAAATTTGAATCCATATATTCTGGACATTCACATTAACACAGGTATCAAACTATCAAGCAATCACCACTTTGTGGTTAAGTTGGATCTGTCAGCTTGGAGAGTGTCTGGAAAGACCCAGGAGACCCAAACATGTAGAGAAGGTATTTTGCGCTTTATACATTTGTTAACTGGATAAAATCACTGGACACAAAGGGGTCCTAAATAAAAGATAGGTACAGTTTTTAGTAGAATCTAGAACAAAAGCTGCCACTAAAAAAAGGAATAATTAGTAGAGCATATAAAATATTCCATGATAACTATAAGAATCAATCAGAAGAGGTTAGAAAGGATTGGGAAGAGACTGGATAAGCAATTCACAAAGAAACAATGTAAGGATACAAGTATGTCTCCCATATATGTAACAAAATCCAGATGATTTAGGGTTTTTGCTTGGGTATGTTTACATAGATATTTTATACCCTAAGTAGACTCCAGAGAATTTTTCCTCAGGTAGACAGCAAATGTTGGAGGTATGACAGGGACGAAAGAGGTACTTGGGAAAATATTTTCTAGGAGTGCAGTGAGTTAACGGATTTTAAGGATTCCCTGCGGAATGCAATGTCAGAGATGCTGAGTGGGCAGATTGGTGTGATGAGGGAGATGATTTTTCTGAGCTATGATACAAAATCGGAATTACCTAGATATGGTAAGGCCTTGCTGTGGCTAATTATGGTGGTTGCCAAAAAAAGCAATTACTAGAAAATGGAAATCAAAATCTAAACCAACTATAATAGAAGTAGTGAATATAGTAACAGAGATAACACAACTGGAATTGAGACCTTTAGAAAAGGGCAGGAGTAAACTACATAGGAAGAAATGGGAATTGTGGAAACAATACATATAGGGGAGGAATGAGGTTTAAAAGAAGGTAGGACTTAAACGAGCTTTGTAATGTTTGACTGAAAACAATTGGGTAGATTATGAGAGATGTATAATGTTTGCAAATGGGAGTGTGTGAGTATGGTTTGTGCTGTAAAATGCTTACAACTAGGACTGTGTTAGTACTGTTTGTTTTCATTTATATAAAATTATGATTGCTTATGTCATAAGTGATGATTTAATAAAGATGTTTCTTGTTTTAAATAAAAGCAAGAATTGAATAATTTATATAATGTTGCTTAGGGTATATGATATATAGCAATATATGTGAATTAGAAGTTATGTACTCACCATAACGTTCCATCTGAGTAGGTACTTCATTTGTCTGCCACCTGTGGGTCTCAGATCCGACCGGCAGCTTTCCAAGCTTCAAGATCTGAGCTCCTAGCTCATCCCCTCTACCCATAATCCCCTGTCACTACCACACTACCTCAGATCGGTTTTGCTGTATCACCTGATAAACCTGTAAATAAACAGGTTCAGTTATTCTCAAGAATCATAAATGATTCTAGAAACCCGATACAGGTTAGGGGGATGGCAGGGGGGGATGGTTGCAGACAAATGAAGTACCTACTCAGATGGAACGTTATGGTGAGTACATAACTTCTAAATCTGAAGTAGTTACTTCATTTGTTCTGCAACCTGTGGGACAGAGTCCCCAGCTACCTAAACAAAAAAACCTGGGTGGCCTATGGAAGGATATTCCGAAGCACCGCGGAGCCAAAGGACACCCTGCTTCTAGATATCATGTCCAGCTTATAATGAGAAATAAACGTATGAGCAGAAGACCAAGTGGCTGCTGAACATATGTCGTCCAACGGCATCCTGGACCAGAAGGCTGCAGAAGTTGCGATGGACCGTGTGGAATGTGCACAAATTTTAAATGGGGTTGTTTTGCCCGATGCCTTGTAAGCCTGAGAAATACATTGACAAATCCAATTAGCCAGTGTCACTTTGGATATAGGTTTCCCCATGGATGAAGGAGCAAATGACACGAACAGTTGATCAGCATTACGAACGTCTTTGGTCCTGTGCAGGTAAAAATGCAACTATCTATGTACATCTAGTCTATGCAACATGTATTCTCCCTTATTTTGAAAATTCTTGAAAAACACTGGCAGATTGATAGTCTGATTGATATTTGCCACAGATGCCACTTTTGGTAAAAAAGACGGGTTAGTCCTGAGAGACACTCTGTCATTGTGAAAAATAAGATAGGGAGGTTTCATGCACAAAGCTTGGAGCTCTGAAACCCTTTTAGCAGAAGTTATGGCTACCAAGAATGCTGTTTTCCAGGCAGAAAATTAAGAGGTACAGAAGCTGCAGGTTCAAAAGGAGGTTTCATTAAGGCTTGCAGAACAAAGGTTAAGTCCCAAGGGGGAGTCACGGATTTCACAGGTGGCTTGAGAAGGAAAACGCCACGCAAGAATGTCTTACACAATTTTGTAGACGCTAGGGATCCTAATCCGTCTCCCACATGAAAATGGGATATTGCTGCCAACTGTACTTTCACCATTGATGCACTGGCCCCTTGTTCAAATATCATGGACAAAAAATCCAAGACTGTAGGAATCGGAACAGTAAAAGGGTTGAGACCCTGGCTGTTAGCCCAGATAGAAAATCGTTTTCGCTCTATTATAGATTTTCCTGGTGAACGGTTTATGAGCCGCTACCAGAATAGTTTTCACTGGTGACGAGATACCGGGAGTCCTTGCCATTAGTGGAACTGGATCAACCAAGCCGCGAGCTTGAGTTTTACCAGGTTCGGTGTTGGGCACCCTGTTGGGTGCAAGATCAGATCTGGAATTGGATCCAGGAATAAAGGGGAGGAGAGACTGTGAGACCGCAGGTATGGAAACCAGATTTGACGAGGCCAGAATGGGGCTATGAGGATAATTTTGCTCCCCAACCATGCGGCTTTCTGAATGGACTTCGCCATGAGCGGAAGCGGGGGATAAGCATAGAGTAGACCGGGAGGCCAAGCATGAATCAGAGAGTCTCTGGGGATCTCCCCTTCTGGGGGAAGAATTGCGAAGAACTTGCTGCATTTTGTGTTTTGGGGAGTAGCAAAGAGATCGCAGTGAGGCCAAACCCACTTGTGGAAAATCTCCTTCGCAACTTTCAGATTGAGAGACCACTCGTAAGGACTGAGAATTACTCAACTCAATTTGTCCGCCAGGATGTTGGATCGTCCCAGAATGTGCATTGCTATCAGAAAGCGGTTGGTGGATATCGCCCATTCCCAAACTCTCATGGCTTCTCGACAAAGAGGGTAGGATCTGGTTCCCCCTTGTTTGTTTATATACCAGACCACTGACATATTGTCTGTCTGTATTGCAATCATTCCTAGAGGTAGAAGGTCTTGGAGAGCCTGCAACACTAGAAGCACCGCCTTCATCTCCAGAACATTTATGTGCAAGGCGGCCTTCGACAAGGTCCACGTACCTTGGATGTTTCTGCCCAAACAATGCCCCCCCCACCCTAGGCGAGAAGCATCCGTGGTTAACGTGGCCTGGGGAGGGGGAATCACAAAGGGTCTCCCTTGCCTGAGTTCTGGGGAGTGAAGCCACCAAAGGAAGGATTCCCTGCAAACCCTGCTCAGGGGAATGGGAGTAGTCCACTGTAATATACGCATCCTTAGGCGAGCATGGAGGGAGAGGCCGATAGCCGCTGCCATTGAGCCTAGTGCTCTCAGGACTAACTCTGCCGGCGAAGCTTTGGTGCGAAGAAGAGCCAAAACTTGGAGTGAGAAGCTGGACAGCCTGTCCGAGGTCAAGAAGGCCCGAGAAGATCGGGAATCTAGCCTGGCTCCTACGAAATCTAATGCTTGCACAGGATGAAGAAAAGACTTCGGTATGTTGAGTGAAATGCCCAAGCTGTCGTCAAGAGACAGAACCTAGTCCCTCGCAATACAAAGTTGATGCCTGTTGGTTGCTGTGAGGAGCCAGTCATCCAGGTACGGAAAGACCCTTATGCCCTGAAGCCTCAGGTGGGCTGCAACCACTGCCATGACTTTGGTGAACACCCTGGGGCCTGAGGTGAGTCCGAACGGAAGGACCCTGAACTCGTAATGACTGGCCCCTAGCCGGAAGCGGAGGAACCTCCTGGACCGTCTGTCCATTAAAATGTGGTAGTACGCGTCCTTGAGGTCTATAGAGCACATCCAGTCGTTCTCCTGCATTAAGGTGAGAATAGATTGTAGAGTGACCATCCAGAACTTTTCTTTGGGGACAAACATGTTCAGGGCGGACAAGTCTAGAATGGGCCTGAGGTCCCCCGTCTTTTTTGGCACTAAAAAGAACCTTGAGTAGTAGCCCGATCCGGATTGGTCTGGGGGGACCCACTGGATGGCTCTTTTTCCTAACAAATTTGAAATCTCTACGGTCGCCGCCTCTCTTTGATTGGGTGGGACATCGGGGAGGCGACCACCTGAGGGAGGACGAAATAGGAGGGAATTTTGTAGCCTCTGGATATAATTCAAAGCACTCATCGATCGTTTGTGATGGACTCCCACACTGACAGGTGCTTTATTAAACGCCCCCCGATTGCCTCCAGAGCTGGACAGTCGGGTACGCCCTCAGGGCTGCTGCGCGGGTCTCTCGGAGAAAGGCTCCCTAGACCCGAAGTTACGCAGTCCCCCTCTGCCTCTGGGCCGGCGTCCACCCTGCCCCCCTCTGCCTCTGGAGGGCGTGGAGTCCGAAGCTGGATAGGATTACTGAGACTTGCGGAACCACAGCTTCTTTTGCCCCCTCTGATTCCTTGAGAAGAAATGTTGGGGGCTCGAGAAGCGGACTCAGATGGCAGACAGCGTCTTCCTGTTCTTCTCGCTTTGGACTAGTGTATCGCGTACGGTCTTGCCAAAAAACGAAGAGCCGTCAAAGGGTGCGTTCATGAAGGATGCCTTGAAAGGTTCCGTAAAAATACAAAGGCGGAGCCAGGCGTGGCATTGCAAGACAACACCTGCCCCGCTGGCCCTTGCGGCTCCCTCCGTAGCATAAGACAGTAGCCGCATGGACGTATTTGAGATGGGCTTGAGAGTGGCCATACGAGTCGAGAACACGGTTTTGTCCTCGACCGACATGGACTCTAGTGGAGCTGCAGTGTATTCCTTGATCAAATCCCGTTGCAGCCTGATGACATGCGCCATATAATTCAGCACCCTCACAGAGAAGGTTGCTGAAGCAAAGGTCTGCTTCGCTATACGGTCCAGCGCCCGGGACTCCTTGTCCGGCAGGCAGACCGTGGAGCTCTCCTGGGAGAGTTCTCTCTTAGTGGCAGCAGCCACCAACATGGTATCAACTGGAGACCCTTTAGCCCAAGCCTGCCTATCTGAAGGGGGAGCTAAGGATTTTATCCGGCCGGCGTGGGATAGGCTCCACGGTGTCAGGCTCCTTCCAAGCCTGGTAGTCAGGAGATCTGCTGGTGGGGACACCCAGGAGGTAGATGGGCCCACTTCAAACGCCTCCAGAAATACGGACTCATCCGAGGAAGGTTTTTGGGCAGACCACGCCCCCCTAATACGCAACATTTCCACAATGTCTCCAAAGGAGACATCCTCGGGGGGGTGACCATGGGGAACCTTGCCTTTCCTCTAAGTCCATATCTGTGGTGACGGACTCGGGGAAGTCCATGTGCCTCCTTTTACATGTCCGTTTACGAGGCACCTCTTCTGTGGGACTATCAGAAGAGGGCTCATCAATGGCCTCTTGTTCCTCCGAGGGAACAAAATGGAGGGTCTGAGCAGGCTATCCTGATGGAAGGATGATGGAAGGTAGACCCGTATGCAGTAAGGGAGCGGAAGGATCCAAAGCCCGGGTCGGGGACCTGGAAGACCTCGACAGTACCCTCTCCACTACCTCGAACGCCGAGGGAGAACTACTCTCTTCCGGCCACGAGAGCATTCTCCTCGGCTCCGAGATAGGGATCGGGGTCGGAGCCGAAGCCGTCGGATCCGAAAGGGAGGTGCTCTCCGACATAGGAGTCGCCGAAGAGGCACCCTCTCCCACGGATCCGACGCCCGGCCCACGGCACCGAGAACTCGGATCCGAGATACTCGAGGGTATGGTCAGCGTCGAGAAGGCTTGGGCCACCGGCGTCGACAAAACCCCGGCTCCGAAAGGGCCTGGATTCGAAGACTCCAAAACCCGGATCCGGGTTGAAGAAGGAGAAATCGGGCTAAATATTGAAGTTGCACTCCCCCCCTGTGGGGGGGGGAGGCAATAGCACCCCCATCTGCATTTGGGTCTGCAGAAACCGATGCATCATCCTGTCCATATCGGCGTCGGAGAGAGACCTAGTAGATCTAGAGGAGGTCATAGAGGCGGGCTTGGAAGGCCGCCTCGACGACCTCGAGGGTGATCGGAGCTCCTCCTCCGGTGAGAAGGAAGGGGATCAGAGCCGAGAAGAAGGTCCGGACACCCTCGGGGGTGATTTAGCAGTCTTCGATGGCGGAGCCGAGGGATGAGGCTCGGCTCGCCTCTTATGTCAGCGCTTCTCCCTGTGCTTTTCCCTAGAAGGAGAAGACTGAACTTCCCTTGTACTCAAGGCAACAGTGGGAGGTTGAGTCCCAGCCTGAATCGAGGGAGTCAAGGGTGCCGAAGCTACCTGGGCAGCCTGCACCTTGGAGGGAGAGGCGGAAGAGGCCTCCTCTGGGGGAAGCAATCCCGCCAGAATAAGCCTGTTCCTCCTGTCCCTCACAGCCCGGGGGTTGAAGGCTGTGCAAACCTGGCAGTCTGAAGACAAATGGGCAACCCCCAGGCATATAACGCACTGAGTGTGGCCATCAGCTGGGGGAAAGCTTATGGCCACACCCAGTGCACGTAGAAAAAAAAGCCTTATGGCCTTCGGCCATTTTCCTAACACACACACTCACACACCCAAACACCTAGGGGAGGGTTAACTGAACAAAGCGCCAAACCCGAAAATAAAAAAGGGCAGAGAAACACTCTCTCAACACACACTTTTTTAAATTTGTCGAAAATTTAAGAAAAAATTAAGAAAAATTCACTTCCCTGCTACTAAGCTCAGGAGCTCTTCTCAAGATGCTTGTGATCAAGCCGCAGCAAAAACGATCGGAGGTAGTGTGGTGGTGACAGGGGATTATGAGTAGAGGGGAGGAGCTAGGAGCTCGGATCTTGAAACTTGGAAAGCTGCCGGTCGGATCCGAGACCCACAGGTTGCAGAACAAATGAAGTAACTACTTCAGATGTATAATGTTTGTTGATGTTAGTTTAATACATTTTGATTACTTTGTAGAAATTTAAATTTTCCTATGTTACAAGTGATAATTCAATAAAGGTGTTTAAAAAAAATAGAACTTACTTTTCCTAGTCCCTTACCCACTCCTCATCTCCATTCCAATCCTGCTTCCCCACCTTAGGCCATGGCTATTGCAACCCTCTCTATTCTCCTCTTGCCTCTATTAATTCTCCTTCTCATACTACTCCATTACCACCTGTCCATATAGATCCCACTAATCCCCATACTAACTGCTTCTCATCTCTGCAGTACTCTACTACAATCTCATCTATCTTTTCCACGAACATCCCTCTGCCTAAAATCAAACATCCTCCCCCTCACTCTCTAGCATCTAAAACCAAGGCTAAGTACTTGACTTACAACCCATTTAAATTCAAACTTCACCACCTTCATGTAGCCCTGCTTCTGTCAGGAGACATACATCCAAATTCTGGGCCCATCCATCACCCCACCATGAATGATTCTACCTCTCCCTACTTAATAAACGCATCCTCTCCAAACAAACATATTTCCTTTTACTCTATGAATGCCAATAATGTTCTAAACAAAGTTAGTGAAATCTATGCCTAGATAGCCTTCCACAACCCTGATGTCATCACCCAAACCTCTGATAAAGACATTCTCTCCCCTGGTTATAATAGACTCCGCATAGATTGCCAAAACAAAAAAGGGGGTGGTATAGCCATCCTCTACTCCAACCACCTCACTCTTACAAGTATTATGAAATGGATCTCATCCTTTTCTCCTGCTGAACCGACAGCAAATCTTAAAATCAATGACCACACCACTATCACAGTAGCAGCCATCTATAGTACTCCAGGAATAACATTCCTCTGCTCGAAAATATTCTTTCATACTTTTCTCAACACATCCCCAATGAAACTATCCTCCTTGGGATGTCAACATTAACCGGTTAACTCTCAGTAATCCAAACTCTAATACTCATATTAATTTATATGGCTTTACACAGCTAATCTCCTAACCTACTCATACAAGCAACTCACACATCTAATACTCTTATTGACTGGGTACTTGTATCTAATCTTTCAAAATATCATAACCCTAAAATCCTACCAAACACCCTGAGTGATCACTCCTCTATAAAAGTGCTTAGGTTCACTTCCTGCTTCTCAAAACCTTCTAGATTTGTTCCCTGTCGCAAACTGTCTAACTTCCATCCAGAAACCTTTAATACCCTCCTCTCTAAAGTAAACTGGAAATTCCTTACCCAACTCCCACTAGAAGAAGTTAGCTTTCAACTCCACCTTCCTTAGCATCTTACACTCACTTGCTCACCGTCGCAAAGTCCGAATTAAGTCCAACATATCTCCATGGCTATCAAAAACCATTCATACCCTTATGATAACTCGAGACAGATTACAGAAAAAATGATCACAAACTTAGCTTCCTACAGACTTGCAAAAATATAAACCGAAATCTGACACAAAACACATAAACAAAGATAAAAAGGACTTCTATAACAAACCTCCTACAGCCCTAAGATCTAATCCTAAAAAAATCTAGAATTCTATTAACCAAATATTACATACCAGTAATCTTAGCTCCCCCAATCCATGCCCAGAAAAGACATCTGAAGAAACTGCCACTATCTTCAATACCTATTTTATCGATTCAATATCTAACCTACTCAACCCTAATCCAAACTCCTCTACTACTAACATCTCCAACTTTTCTGAACCTACTCCTAATACTATCTCCTCAAACACCTTATCCCTCAAACTTGTACTTACTAGCTACATCAAAACTCTACTCTCTAAATTAAAACCATGCTCAGCATCAGCTGACAATATTCCTTCCACTTTTCTTCTACTAGCAGTTGACTCTCTTACTCTCCCTGTATCTATCCTAATTAATCGCTCTATCTCTGAATCTAAAGTCCCTTCCATCTGGAAAGAATGCTACACTCTACCTATACACAAAGGAGGTATCTCCTCTGATATCTCCAACTTTAGACCTATCGCTATCCTCTCCCCTCTCTCTCTAAAGTACTAGAAAAATGTATTCATAAAAAAGTTATACAGCATCTAATACAGGAACATCTGCTTACACCCACTGAACATGGCTTCAGAACCAAGTATAGCACCACTACAGCTCTATTACCCTTCCTCAACTCTGTCTCTATAGCCATGGATGACCATAAATGTATTTCTTGCCTATTCTTGGACCTCACAAAAGCTTTCAACACTGTCTCACACTCTCTTCTGCTGCACAAATTGCATAACTTCAACTTCTCTTCTGATACTGTTGCATGGTTCTCCAGCTGCCTCACTGACAGATTTCAATCAGTGAGATGGCACTCTGCACTCTCCCCTCCTCTCCCTGTAAACATGGGTGTACCTGAAGGGTCTTATCCTAGGGCCGTTACTTTTTAATATCTTTACTGATCAGCGCTATACCTTCTGTCCTCGGTCATCTTTATTGCAATATGCAGATGACACTATAGTCATCACCATAGCCGACTCTCCCTCTAAGCTCTTCTCAGCTACTCAGGCATCTTTTAACTTAGTTGAAACATAGCTCTCCAACAACCAGCTCATCCTTAACCCTAAAAAAAAGGCTGTTACTCTTCCTGCCTAAAAAAATCAACAATATTAAACCCTCCATCTCCATACAGTCCCTTAATAACACCCCCATTCAGGTAGAATCCAGCAATAAGCTCTTAGATGTAACCATCGATGATCAGCTTAAATTTGACTTGCACATTAATAACTGTATCAAAAAGACTCATTCAAAACTAGGCCTCCTTTACCATAACAAGAAATTCCTTACCTCTGAAGACAAGATTACTCTCTCTCTTACCTACCTTCTACCCAGTCTAATGTACAACTCTCAAATTCTCACAAATCTTAACTCAACACTCCTGATCAAACTCAAATCTACCTACAACAAGGTCGCTAGATTTGCTGCAAACAAACCTACAAATCTCATCGCTGTCTCTCTCTAAAACACCTAAACTGGCTTGAATTACCCCACCAGCTTCTTCTCTCTCAGCTCCAGATCATCCATTCTAGCCTATACCAGCCTTCCTACTGCCCAGCACTAAACCCCTCTCATCTCCCATTATTCTCCCTCCAGACCTCTCCGAAGCTCTAACCAAGACCTACTACAAATCTACAAACCCAAGTCTAAATTTGGATGTAACATGAACAGCTATAACCCCACTATTGCCTGGAATAGGCTCCCACTAGAAATCAGGACCCATACACATCCTAAATTTAAGACAGCCACCAAAGAGCACTTTAAAAGTCACTGGTTCTGCCACTGCACTCTCCCTCCTTAACATCCCCTACTTCTCATACCTTAAATCTACTTTCTGCCCTTAACTCACTCTTCTCACTAGCTCTCTCTAAGCTTCCTTGACTACTCTTTCTACTGTCTTCTAAAACCTATTAAGCTAATCACCTCAGAAAAACATTCTATAGTAATTGTCTTGCCTTTATGCAACTACATTATGATAAAACTGGGTTTTTGTAACCACTTACCCCAAAAACTCTATTCATCTTAATGCCATATTATTTCTTTTTATACATCTTGAAAGAGCTTTGCTATACTCCTGATTATTGACACTGTATAACACTGTATTGCTACGTAATGCCTTGTAATAATCCTGTAACATTACTGTTTAATTGCTAATTTATAATATAAATTGTATATGTTGGAGCTTTTCTCCCCGGGCCTCCGCTGAAAAAGGGCTCTTCAGCTCAGTCGGACAAACCCGGTCAACAAACATAAAATAAAAAAATAAAAATAAGATTAATGTCCTTTTTTGGGGAAACTGGGAATACTGTCTGGTTAGATGACTTGCTCGGAGTCATACATCAGGCAAATGAACGTGGAAAGAGTCAAGTCCTGCACCTTGGATACAGGAAACCGCTCATTAACAGTTCAGAGCCTTAATCCTCTGTGTTAACTGTCAAGTACTACAGAAACACAAAGCATTTATTTCTGCACAGTATGAGTTCAGCTCCCACCAGTGGAAGACCATTGTCCCCTCACTCAGTAATTGAAGTAATGGCAGGGAACTATGGCAGAAAATCGGCTAGTGTCTGCTATAGCAGTGACCCCAAAACCTGCTTGTAGAAACCATTTGTAAGGGAAACCATCAAGTTAAAAAAAAAGAGTCCATCCATGCAATCCTAGAAGGCAGAGGGCTGACACCAGTTTAGCCGAAAGGATGAAAGGACAAGAAGGCAGCAGATTGTGGCAGTTATCGCATTGAAAACTGTGTGGGGAAGAGTTTGATGAAGCCATGGAGAATGACATTCATATGGCCTTAGAGAATTTCTGTGAAGCATCCAGTAAATTGCAAGATGGGGGGTGGTTACTGGCCAGACTATTCTTACCAATACTGAAGGAAACTCTGATCTTGACTGGTGTCACTGTCAGATGACAGGAGACATTTTGAAAACTTTCTAACACAGTTAAAATGCCCTCCTTTGAGGAAACATTGGCAGAAGCAACTGGTGGGACTGAATCTATTTTTGTAGGAAAGGTCACTGCAGTGATTCTTGAGAACTATCAAAAATAATAAAGTACTGGAAAGTGCTGGTTTGTTGTAGTTAATATGCCTTTACAGTGTTGCACAGAAGGTATGCACAGCATCTCTGGACTGGCACAGATCGCCAAGTCCAGTGTCTATGGACTGGCATACTGTGCTACTACTTCCCAGTTTCAAAAAGGATAGACAAGTATGCCCCAAGAACATGGGAAAAGCCTGCATCCAGTTACTGGAAAGAATTCATCTCACACTTAAGTCTCTGACTTAGGAGGAGCAATATAGATTCCAAGCTGTAGAACAAATACAAAATAGGTCCCAGAAATCCACACCAACAAATCCAAGAGTAATATTTATTAAGACACACGTAGTATTGAGCACTTCTGTCTCAAAAGAAAGAGAGACTTCATCAGAATTCTGATTCGTGCATGCAATACTGGAGTGAATCTTCATGATGAGCTGGGGATTACTGCTGGTGATAGGGAAGTATGATCTAATATGCTCAGCTTACAACCACTGGGTCCCTCAGCAGGACAATCAGTTTATGATGGCATATTTAATAAGTGGTGGTACAGGGCTAGACTCACGCATCATGGGGCACAGAAAGAAGTCATGACTCCTCTTCAAAAATACTTTAAATCTGAGTAACCACTTTAACTGGGGCAGTGAGATCAAGTGTCAGGAACCTCTGGTCAGTAGATTGGGAAGGAGTAAGGTTGTCGTTGGTACTCCAAAGTCAAAGCAGTGAAATATTTACTCTGCATATAATCTGAAAACACTTTAACAAGACTTCTAAAAGAACTGATAACTAGTAAGATGAATGCTACACTTTGTTTCAGAGAGTGAAGATGCTCAACATTAGATCACTGTGGCAGTAGCCTAAACTATTAGTGTTATATCCTTACAACGATATGACCTATGGGACAGCTTTTCAAATCTTAAGTGTACCTTACACCTAAGTTCTAAGGTCCCTAACTACATTTTCATTTTTAATTGGGGTATTATCTATGCTTTATGCTGTCTACTATCCTTTTAAGCACTTAATTTGAGCTCAGTTTTAATATATCAGGTATTTATGAGTCCAAATTCTTGCTAGAGAGCTTGTGTATCTGGGAGATTTGACAATGACTCCCAATTTGCAGCCATCTGCAAACTTATTTAGACAGAAGTATTGTTTCTTAGTCTGGAGGTCAGAAAGATAACTAAAAAGGCAAAAAATACAGTCTCCATGGGACCCAGCAACATCCCTGTCTGTGTCATACATGAACTCATGCAAGAGTTCTCAGCACCACTAGGCACCCTATTCAACCAAAGCCTGTGCACTGGCTTCATCCCAGCAGAATGAGCCACTGTCATCCTTCTGCACAAAGGTGGAATGTCCACCGACCCAGGCAATTATAGGCCCATCCGCTTAACTAGCCTGAACTGCAAGGCCATGGAACACATTATCATAGACCTTATGAACAAGGACACTGCCAAGCTCCAAACTCTTGATCCCACACAGTTTGATTTTGTCAAAGGGAGATCATGCTTGTTAAACTTGGTTGCCTTCTTTGAAACAGTCACCAAAGCCATGGATGAGGGCAAGACAGTGCTCACCGCCTACCTTGACCTAGCCAAAGCCTTCGACACTATCCCCCACTCGGGCATAATGGATAAATTCTCCCAGCTAGGCATCGGCCCATATGTTATCAGATGGGTAGTTAAATGGCTCACTGATAGAACCCACTCAGTCAAAATAGGGAAAGCCACTTCTAGTAGTAGATCCGTAACAAGCAGCATACCCCAAAGATCAGTCTTGGGGCCTCTACTGTTTGGGATATACTTTTCTGAGGTGCAAGCCAAAACCAGTGGTCTGTGGCTGACTAAGTTTGCAGATGACTGCATGCTGGGCGCTGTCATAAATTCCCCTAGTGATGTGAACATCTTACAAGAGGGCCTTAACCAAACTAATGACTGGTGCCAGAAGCATGGTCTCAAACTGAATGCCAAGAAATGCATCATTATCCCCTTTGGGGAAAATGGTGTCCCCACTAATTATCACATTAATAACAACGTACTAAGCACACAATCAGTCGTGAGGGACTTGGGCACCCAGGTTGATAGCAATCTGATTTTTGACCATCATGTTGCCTCCATTGCATGGAAGGCTTTCTACACAGCCCACCTCATAACTAAGGGTATTTCATCCAAGAACAAGGAGGTCATAGCATCCCTTTACTCCTTCCTTATCAGACCCACTACAGAGTACAATACCCCCTTCAGCATGTACCTTGCCAAGCACATGCAGCAGTTGGAGAGACCACAGAGGTTCCTGACCAGGAAAATCCAGGGTCTCAAACACCTATCCTATCCAGATAGGCTAAAGCCTGGTCCCTCTACTCAGTCTCATACAGACTGCTCAGAGGTGACCTGTGTCTGGCATACAAGGCCATCTCAGACTCAGCTTTGATGGAGTTGCTGCATATCCGTAAGTCAAACTCCACTCGAGCAACTCACACACAAGGTCTCAACCTGGTCTGTGACATTAAGAGAACTTTGTTGGGATAGATTTGTGTCCCAATGACTCCCCCATCTGTGAAACAGACTTTTTCTTCACGTCAAGTAGAGTACCTCACTAGCCTTCTTTAAGAGGAACCTGGACGACTGGATGGGAAACAGAAAATATACCCCTGGGATCCCACCTGTGTCCCTGCTGGACAGGGAAAACAGGTGTTGACTTTATGGGAACATGGGTGAAATTCTTGGCTATCCTTACAATGGCCTCTGGGCCAATAGCCTAGTATTGTCCCGTGAATCTATGAACCTATATCAAATAAAAATAGTCCCAGCACTAAGCCCTGTAGAATACCACTGGTAGCCTTCATATCGTCTGACACTACACCTAACAACTGCACTAAATGAGTTTTATCTTTCAGCCAATTGGCTATTCATGTTATCACATAGGGGTCTACTTGTAATGGTTTATTAACTATGCCAGCAAGGCAGAATGGTGTCCAATGCCTCAGCCAAATCAAGGTACACCATGTGGACAGTATAACTGCTGTCAACGGGGTGTGTTTCCCTTTTAACAAGTACACCAGATTCATTATACATGAACTATTCTTTAAAAAAAAAAACTTTGAGTCTAGCTTGATACAATTTTTAATGTCAGCTTTTATCAGGTCAATTACACCATGTTCAATGGCCTTGCAAATTGGACTCATCAGGTTGAAGGGCCTGTAATTCCCAGGGTCCAAGCTGGGATCACCCTTAAGGAGCAGCATTACCAATGCTGTGAACTATACCTCTGGGACACAGCCTATTGCTATACACAAGTTAAATAGATTATGGATTAGCTCAGTCAGGGCATGTTTAGTACAGTTTATTAAGCAGCACACTACATAGGTTCATAGGTTCGTACTAGGCTATCTGCCCTAGGGCATTTATAAGCCTAGCCAGAGTGTGTGTGGCTTACACCACCCCTTAGGATGAGAATACTATGCCCATTTAGGGTTTAGTTTACTGTGCCTCTGTCTAGTAGTGACACAGAGATGAACCCTGGGGTAAACCTACGATCTCCCATCCACTCGTCAAGATTTCTTTTGAATAGAGTTAGTGAGGGGCTCTGCCTAATATGGACTGGGATTCTGTTCCAGAGTGTAGGGAGCCTCTGGGTTATGAATCTGTCCCTCCAGCACATCCTATTTATTTCTGTGTTGAGGTTTAAGTCTCTTGCTCTCGTGGCTCTGATGGATTTGGATTTTCTGAGGTGGAGCACGTCCATTAATTCCGGATTGGATATGGCCTTGTACGTCAGGCACAGATCACCTCTGAGTAGGCGGTATGCAACTGAATAGAGCTGGAGTTTCTTCAGCCAGGCAGCATATGACATATGTTTGAGACCCTTTATCCTTTTGGTGAGGAACTTTTGGGGTCTTTCAAACTGCTGCAGGTGTCGGGTAAGATACATCCCAAATGGGGCATTGTACTCAATCATTTGCCTGATAAGAGAAGAGTACAGGGGCACAATGACCTCTCCTGATCTAGATGTGAATCCCTTCATGATAAGGTGGGCAATATAGAAGGTCTTCCTAACCACTTTGGCAATGTGAGTGTCAAATGAGAGGTTACTGTCAACTTGGGTCCCTAGGTCCCTGATTACCTCTTCCGTACTTAATGGATTGCCACCTATGTGGTAATTTGTGGGTACCTTGTTTTTCCCAAAGGGTATGACTATACATTTTTTGGCGTTCAGCTTAAGGCCATGGCTCTGGCACCAATTATCCATTTCTATGAGGCCTCTCTGAAGGATGCTAGTGTCCGCTGGAGTATCAATTATGGCGCCCAGTTTGCAGTCATCTGCGAATTTTGTCAGCCACAATCCTCCTATGTTTGCCTGCACCTCGGAAAAATAAATTCTGAACAAGAGGGGTCCCAGGACTGAGCCCTGTGGGACACCGCTTGTGACCGGCTTAGAGTCTGACATGGCTCCAGCAACTCTGACCCTGTGGGTTCTGTCCTTGAGCCAGTTTGCAACCCATCTTGTGACATATGGGTTTACATTTAAGCTGGTGAGTTTGTCTATGATGCCCGAATGGGGTATTGTGTCGAAGGCTTTTGCAAGGTCAAGGTAGGCTGTGTGAACTGCCTTACCCTCATCAATGGCCTTAGTGACCGTTTCAAAAAAGTCGGCCAAGTTCAAAAGGCAGGATCTGCCCTTGACAAAACCAAATTGGGTAGGATCCAATGTCTGTAGGTCCCCAATATCTTTGTTTATGAGTTCCATAATGATCCTCTCCATAGCTTTGCAGACCAGGCTAGTCAAGCTTATGGGGTGGTAATTTCCAGGGTCCGTAGAAGCACCGCCTTTGTGGAGTGGGACCACTGTTGCCGTACGTCACTCTTTGGGTATGTATCCTGTAGTAAGGCTAAGATTAAACAGCAGCCTTATGTGTGGGTTTAGTTCCTCTTGGAGTTCATGTAACACACAGCCCAGGACACCGTCCGGTCCCATTGATGCTGTGTTTTTAGCTTTAGAGAGGGCGGCTCTCACCTGGGCATCTGAGATGTTAGGGAGGCTACACTCTGCTGGGATAGATATTTCTCCTTTTGGGGGGGAGGGGGAGGAGAAATTTGCACTGAACCTGTCTGCCAGAATGTTGGCAATGTCTGTGGGTTCAGTGTATTTTGTGTCATTTTGGACTAACTCTGAGCATATCTGGGAGTTTCCACCCAGGTTTCTAACATAGCTAAAGAAGGCCTTGTGATTGTCTTTTGTGTCTTTTGCGATTTTTCTCTCAAAGTTGGCCTTGGATGATTTTATGAGTGATCGCAGTTTTTTGCTAGTACTGATCAGAGATGCCTTCCCTTTTAGGGATTTTGCTCTGTCATGTAGTAGCTTCCTCTTTCTGTTGTAAAGTTTGTTTATGGCTGGGGTCCACCAGACCGGGCGCCTGCCTTTGGGGGGATGGGTCTTGGTTTTATTTGGGATTGCATGATCCATGCATTCTTGAAGGTGCTCTTAGAAGGCATTTGTAAAGGATTCAGCAGTGTAGGTTGTGGTTTCCAATGGCCCAGAGGCCTTGAAGGATGTCACTTCAGTCTTAAGAAGTGTGAAGTTGGCTTTTGAGAAGTTCTTCACTGTGGTCTTTTGTGCAGGGGGTGGGGGCAGGATGTGGATTTCCAGTGAGATTAATTTATGGTCTGATCTCACCAATGAGGGATATACTTCCGGTGTGGAGCATTTTGTCCCCATGTTTGTGATGATCAGGTCTAGTATATTATCTCCTCTTGTGGGAATGGTTACTAGTTGTTCCATCGCATTTGAGTTTATGAATTCTAGGAACCTTTGGGCTAGGGTGTTGGGGCTTTAGTAATGTTCCCAGTCTATGTTTGGGTAGTTGAAGTCTCCCAATATGATGGTATTTGGAGAGACATTCATACTCTCCAGTGTCTTCAGGTAGGCTGTGTGGGGTTCCTGAGTTTGAGAGGGTGGTCTGTAGCATGCTACAAACTGTAGGGCAGTTTTGCCTATGGTTAGTTGCACCTGGATGGCCTCCGATGCTTCGTGCATTGCCACTAACCTGGAGGTGTGGACATCTTTGATGAATATGGATACTCCCCCTCCTTTTGTGGTTCGGTCCAAGTTTTGGGGCCGGAAAGCATGATATGAGGTAAAACCTGATAGTGCTGGGGTACTCTCAGGAGCCTTGAACCAGGTTTCAGTCACTGCACAGACATCGATGTTCTCCATACTGAGGAGGGCTTCGAGAGCGTGCATCTTGAGGTTTAGACTTATGGCATTGAGCAGCATTACCCTTGGTTTTTTTCCACTTGTCTTTTTTAGGGAGGTAGGTTTGTCATTTGAGCCTTGCCTAAAAAAGGCACTATGGGGGTGGCAAGAGCCTTGGCCAATATCCGGAAGCCCAGGGTGACAGGTGCAAGCCATCCCTTGCGAAGCAGCGTGGCTTGTCAAGCATGTCATCCCAAGCAGACAGACATTGGATCCCCTTAGAATGACACCAGTAATTAAGCCAATTGTTAAAACTGATCATTTTGTCTTTGTACGGTGGCATCATTCTTGGTGAGGGTAAGATGCTGCTCAGGGTCAGGGTCATACTGGCCTGGGCTACATAATCAGAGAGCTCCTCTATGTCTCTTTTCATGTAGTCCAGGGAGGTACGTCTCAGGTCGTTCACACCGGCATGGACAATGACTGAGTCATATTTGTACTTGCTGTGGAGTGACCTGAGTGCTTGTGTTATGTGGCAGATTCTAGCTCCCGACAGGCAGCTTACTGTGACCTTTTCCTTGTTCAGTCTGGTGAGTGGGACGTCAGTGTGTCTGACTATGGAATCACCTATTACAAGTGTGTCTGGCATGTTGTTTGGCCTTAAGGGCTGTGACTATTTAGCACACTGACTTTGTGAACTATGTGTTGCATGTACTATGTCTTGAGGTGGCGGTTGCTTGGGTGTCTGCTTTGGAGGCCTCTGTTGTTTTGGTAGATGTTTAATCAGCGCCTCAGAGTATGTTTTTGTGTGTTTGGTTTGCAGTTGTGATAGTTCTATGTGAGACTGGGTTTGTGGTGTGCATGGTTACATTATCAGTTTCCATCAAGAAAGTCTTGGACAGCACTTTCAGCATGTGTCCTTTAGTAATGAACAGTGGTTTGAAAGATTCAGGGATAGCAGGGCTTTAGATAGACATCTCAAGAATAAAATCACAATTAATTTATTTGCCAGTATACTGGCAATGCCCACTTGGTCTGAGAAGGTGGTGCCATTTTATATAAATTTAATGCAATGTTTGGTTTTGTTTCTTAGCTTCTGATGTAGCTAAAGAAGGATTTGTAGCTGTCCTTTGCTTCAGATGTTCACCTAAGTTCACTGACTTCTTTAGTAGACTTAATTGCATTTTCCAAATTTTGAATCAAATTTCAGATATTCTCCTTCACCCAATCAATGGTCTTTTGCTCTACTGTATACTTTAATAAGCTTTATCCTTTTACTGTAGATTTTATGTTGATACACCACCAGTCTGGTCTGTTTTTAACTTTCCTGTTCCATTTCGGTTTGCCAGTTGTAAAAATGAGTATATAACTTCTTTATTTTCTCAGTGTTTGGGGTAATTTTCCTACAAATTAATTTTGAGACTTTGTCATGGAATTGGATGAGATTTTGTAAGTTTAAAAGCCTTGAATTCCTGTATTTTTGTTTCAGTGGGTTTAGAGATTTTAAGGGAGAAAGTTACTAGCTTATGATCTAATTAACTGGGGAAGGAGATACCACGGTATCTGTGCACAATGAAGCTATATTCCTAAGCACTACGTCAAGAATATTATTTCCTCTTGGAGGATGGTAACAGTCTGATCCATGGAGTTTTTATTTATTAGATTCAAAAACTTTTGGGCATATCCTACTTTAGATGTATAGGTAATTCAGTTTATTGAGAGGTGGTTAAAGTCTCCCAGCATGATGGGAGTTCTTACTTATGGTGAGTTCCTCAAGCACATTCTGGAACCTTACATGAACTTGGAGGGCATGGGCATTGTCCTGTAACAAGCAACAGACATGCAGCTGTTTAAGTTGGAGTAAAATGAAATCAGTTTGTGGGTCTCTGGTAATCCATCAAGAGGTGATACTGTCCCTAACAAATATAAATACACCACTCAGTTGTTCCTGGGTCTGAAGCATGGTAGACAAAAAGCCCAGGCATGGAAGGAGTGTTTTCTAGAGATGTAAACCAAGTTTTATTGATTACATAGATATGGATGCATTTCAAATGCAAAAGAGCCTCAAGGTTAGACAATTTGCTGTTGAAACTTCTGTGACTGAGCAAAGCCACCTTAATTTGTTCATGCTTAGGTTTAATAAATTAACCTCATTGGAATGTTCATTAGCTGGACTCTGGTTAAAAAAGGAACTTTGGCATAGCAAAGGCTTTAGCCAGTATGTGGAAACCTTTGAATGAGAGGCACAGGCCATCCTTTGTGAAGCGAGTTGGACTGTCAAGCATCTCATATAACCTTAATGTAATCTCTGCAGATGTGAAACTCATACAATTACTTTTCAAGTGGACATGTTACCCAAACACAGAATACAAAACTTAAATAACCAACACTATCAAAAATGTCTAGGTACATCTTAGTACTCAATAACTGCACTTCACACATACCTTTTAACAACAAGGTGTGGCTGATGCTGAGAGAAGTTGCAACAGCATTCTAATAGAGCATCAGGTTTTGCAAATGACCCAGTATATGTCATCTATAATGTCAGTTTCTAGCTTGCACATATTTCTGCAGCACAACAGGACAGTTATAATGGAGTCGGTATAACCTGAGTGCATAAACATCCCTGGATCAATCATTGTGGACTGATACAATGGTTCTCTGCTTCAAGTGAGTACTACTATAAATCTTTTAATTTATGTTTTTACTATTTGCTTTACTTGGTCTGTAAAATCAGAGGCATCATGGGAAATACCCTCCCAAATCTGATATACTATTCCGCAGCTGCTTGGGGACACCACCACCAGAATTCCAGGTGATTCAAATCTAAAAATTGTTATGTAGTGCATGGAGTGCTGTGACTCTTCTCGAAAACCATATAAAATAAATAAATAAATAAAGCAAACTCCAAACCGCTTCTGTAGCATTTTCATAGGTTCATAGATAGGTACTAGGCTATCTGCCCGAGAGCATTTATAAGCCTAGCCAGAGTGTGTCGGCTTTCGCCGCCCCATTGGTTAATTAACTGATCCTCTGTCAAGCAGAGCCAATGAAGTGATACCAGGGGTGTATTTTCTGTTACCCATCCACTCGTCAAGGTTTCTCTTGAAGAGAGTTAGTGAGGGGCTCTGCCTGATGTAATTTGGAATTTTGTTCCAAAGCATGGGGAGTCTCTGTGACAGGAATCTATCCCTCCAGCATGTTCTATTTATTGTTGTGGTGAGGTTTAGCTCACTAGAGCGCGTGGCTCGCAATGACTTGGATTTTTTAGGTGGAGCATGTCCATCAATTCTGAGTTGGACATGGCTTTGTAAGTCAGGCAGAGATCACCTCTGAGTAAGCGATATGCCACTGAGTACAGCCGGAGTTTTTTCAGTCAGGCTGCATAGGACATATGTTTGAGGCCAGTAATCCTCTTGATGAGGTACTTTTGTGGTCTTTCCAGCTGTTGGAAGTGTCTTGTGAGGTACATCCCAAATGGGGCATTGTACTCTATGATGGGTCTAATGAGTGACGAGTAGAGGGGCACTATAATCTCTTTATTTCTAGATGCGAACCCTTTAGTAATTAGATGGGCCACATAGAAGGATTTCCTAACTACTTTGGCAATATGATTGTCAAAGGAGAGATTACTATCTACCTGGGTCTCCAGATCTCTTATTACCTCTTCTATATTAAGGGGGCTGCCACCTATGTGGTATATCGTAGGTGTTTTGTTTTTCCCAAATGGGATGATTATGCATTTTTTGGCATTTACTTGAGGCCATGACTTTGACACCAGGTGTCTGTCTCAGTAAGGCCCTTTTGGAGGATGTCCGTGTCAGCCAGAGAGTCAATTATGGCTCCCAGTTTGCAGTCCTCGGCGAACTTGGTTAGCCATAGTCCTCCTGTGTGTGCCTGTACTTCTGAGAAGTATATGCCGAACAGTAGGGGTCCCAGGACCGAGCCTTGCAGGACACCACTTGTGACTGGTTTAGTCTTGGACCTGGAGCCCGCTATTCTTACCAGGTGAGTTTGGTCTGTAAGCCAGCTGGCAACCCATCTCGTGACGTAGGGGTTTATGTTCAGGCTGTTGAGTTTTTCTGTAATACCCGAGTGGGGAATGGTGTTGAAAGCCTTGTGAGGTCACGGTAGGCTGTGTGAACCACCTTTCCCTTGTCTATGGCCTTGGTGACTGTCTCGAAGAAGTCAACCAGGTTTAGTAGGCATAATCTGCCCTTAACAAAGCTGAACTGGGTCGGGTCAAGTGTTTGGAGGTTCCAGTGTCTTTGTTAATGAGTTCCATGATGATGCGCTCCATAGCCTTGCATACCAGGCTTGTCAGGCTTATGGGGTGATAATTACCAGGGTCAGTTGTGGCCCCTCCTTTGTGGAGAGGAATAACCATTGCTGTGCGCCATTCTATGGGCACATAGCCTGTGCAGAGGCTGAGGTTGAACAGTGTGTTTAGTGGGGGTTAGTTCGTTCTGTAGTTCATGCAAGACATAGCCTGGGACACTATCTGGTCCCATTGACGCTGTGTTTTTGGCTTTTGAAAGGGCTGTTTTCAACTGTGCGTCTGTGATTTTTGAGACACTACACTTTTCCGGTATTGTTGTGGGCCCTTTTGGAGGTGAGAGGAGGATGAAGTTTGCACTGAATCTATCTGCCAGGATGTTGGCAATATCAGTAGGTTCAGTATATTGTGTGCTATTTTGCACTAGTTCAATGCATATCTGCGAGTTCCCACTTAGATTCTTAACATAGCTAAAGAAGGCTTTGTGGTTATCTTTTGAATCCTTGGCTATTTTTCTTTCGAAGTTAGCCCTGGATGATTTCATTTGGGACCTTAGTTTCTTACTGATACTGATCAGGGATGTCTTTCATTCTTGGGATTTGCTTTTTTTCTGAACTAGTTTCCTCCTTCTATTGTATAGCCTGTTTATTGCTGGGGTCCACCAAACTGGTTTCCTTGTCTTAGAGGAGTGAGTCTTGGTTTTGCTAGGGATGGCACAATCCATGCATCCTTGTAGGTGCTCATAGAGTGCATTTGTAAAGGTTTCTGCATCTTGGGCAGCGTTAGCCTTTAGTGTGGGGGCTGTGGAACTTACCACCTCTGTCTTAAGTAAGGTGAAGTTTGATTTAGAAATGTTTTTTACTGTGGTTTCCTTAGTTGGGGTGGTGGTGGGGTGTGGACATCCAGAGGGATTAGTTTATGGTCTGATCTAACCAGTGACGGGTTGACCTCTGGTGTGGAACACCTGTCGCCCATGTTGGTGATGACCAGGTTCAATATGTTTTCACCTCTGGTAGGGGAGTTTACCAGCTGATCTAGGGCGTTTGAGTTGATGAATTCCAAGAAGCGCTGGGCCTGGGAATTTGTACTTGAGTAGTTTTCCCAGTGAATGGTAGGGTAATTGAAATCACCCAATATCAGGGTGTTCGGTAGGACCTTCATGTTTTCCAGTGTCTCCAGAAAGGTGGAGTGGTGGTCCTTGGTCATGGAGGGTGATCTGTAGCAGGCCACAATTTGCATTGCAGATTTGCTCGATGTTAGTTGCACATGGATGATCTCAGAGGTATCATGCTGTGCCACTAACCTGGAGATGTAGGTATCCTTGATGAATATGGATACACCCCCTCCTTTTGTGTTTCGGTCCGTGTTCTGTGGCTGAAAAGTGTGGTATGAGTTGTAGCCCGGTAGTGCTGGGGTGGTCTCTGGAGCCTTGAACCAGGTTTCAGTTACTGCACAGATGTCGACGTTCTCCATACTGAGGAGTGCTTCAAGCATGTGCATTTTGAGATTTAAACTCCTGGCGTTGAGTAGCATAACCGTCAGTTTTTTGTTAATTGTGCTGTTTACGGAGGTGGGTTTGACTTTTGAGTCTTGCCTAAAAAAAGGCACTATGGGGGCAGCAAGAGCCTTGGCCAGTATTCGAAAGCCTAGGGGTGACAAGTGCAAGCCATTCTTGCGATGCAACGTGGCTTGTCGAGCATGTCATCCCACGCTGACAGACACTGGATCCCCTTTGAATGACACCAGAAGCTTAGCCAATTTTTGAAATTTATCATTTTTTTCTTTATACTGAGGTATCATTCTTAGTGAGGGCAGGATGCTACTCAGGGTCAGGGTCATACCAGCCTGGGCTGCATGATCAGAGAGCTCTTCCATGTCTCTTTTCATGTAGTCCAGGGAGGTACGTCTCAGGTCATTCACACCAACATGAACAATAACAGAGTCATATTTGTACTTGTTCTGGAGTGACCTGAGTGCTTGTGTTATGTGTGGATTCTGGCTCCCGACAGGCAGCTAAAAGTAACCTTCTGCTTGTCCAGCCTAGTGAGTGGGACGTCAGTGTGCCTGACTATAGAGTCACCTATTACTACTGTGTTAGGTATGTTATTTCGCCTTAAGGGCTATGATTGTGCGGCACACTGATTTTGTGTTTTATGTGTTGTCTGGTTTGTGATGGGAAGTGCAGGTTGTTTGGGTGTCTGCTTTGGCGGTCTCTGATACTTTTGCAGGTTTTTATTTAGAGCCTCAGAGAATGATCTGTGTATTTTTTGCCAGTGATGTTTTAGTAGGTCTGTGTGCAGCTAGAGGTGTGGTGCAAGTGTTAACCTTCTCCTCTTGACTGCCTGTTCCAGTCTTGGGTGGAGACAGCTTAGCTTCCAATTTGGCTGTATAATTGCATCTCTCGCATATGTTAGTGTTTTGTGGTAGGAGGAGAGGGTTGTCTGTGTACATTAGGCAGTTGTAACATTACCTCAGGATAGCCAGATTCACCAGCTGGACTGGGGAGTGCACCTGAAGTTGCCCTTTGGTCATGCCTGAATAGTAGGGTGAGCTGCTTAGTCGCTTGGTTGGTGAGGGGTGAATAAAGAGCCTTGCCCTACTGGGCAATCAGTTTCAGGGTATATTAGTGCTTGCTATTAGGTCTGAGCAAGTGCTGGGCTGTAAGATGCTTTTTGAGTGCTTAGGTTGAGAGTTAGACTAGTTTCAAGGGAAAAATTGAAGAGAAGACTTAGTGGAGCCAGGAATAATTTAACCGTAGCTAATGGCACTGCCCAGTGCGCAAAACCGTGCAAACGTGGTTTTTATAGTAGGGAAATGAAAGAGATAGAAATTAGCCCAAAATGGCCAATAAACTACTAACTTCTGGGCTGGAACTACTCCTCCAGGGACAGATAGGTTGCTCAAAGCTCCGCTCTCTCACAGGTTAACAGAGAAACTTCCTTCTATCCAAGTAAGGTATGGGCAACTCAGAAACTAGTATCACAGCCCTGAATTCAGCACTAGCCTGAAAACTGGACTATACTACCTTAGAAAGGCGGGAAACAAGGATTTTTTTGTTTTTTTTTTGTTTTTTTGAAAAGATAAGGCAAAAACAGTAAAAAAATACACTTAAAACAGCTTTAAACGACTACAAACGTATAACAATTGTTATGCATCTCCTAAGTGCTGTTACAATCAGATCTCATGGAAGGGACAATGGGACATTCCATGACCCTCAAGCACCATGAATATCTTGTCTCATATTTTCATTATGTCCACAGAAGCTTACAGACGACAGTCTGCAGGCAACTTATTTACATTACAACATTATTTAAAAACTGTCAATGACTTTTTCCTTTTATTATATTTACTTGCTGTCTATGTGATAGCACTACATGCTTGACTGGCTTCAAAGCTGGCAAAACACTTCACACTTTTTTTTTGTAAGAAAAAAAAAAAAATTGTAAAAAGAATGCCTCCCACCGATTCTCCAAATTCAGACATCAGAACACAAAATTTCTCAGTTATATAGTTCACAAACGATTTCTAATGTTATTAAGTAGATATGCAGACACAGTTAAAAGGGCAGCAGCACTCTCTTCTGTATGCAGTTCCAGTTATAGCTCAACTAGCAGATTACAGTATATCAGTAAGGTACAGCCGTGGATGCTATATGGCCATATTACTATTCCAACCAACATTATTCTTGCATAATGCAGCCACTGGACAGCTTTTAAAGAGCAAAACTGGCTAGCTTAAACCCATTACAGATGTTTTTAATGCTGCAAATTTCTGCTAAAATATAGCCCAGATGGAGAAACAGATTTAGACCAATAAGAATACATTACATTTTAAGCAATTTCATAATAGTAAACATTCATCTGGTTTTCTACTTTCACTGCCAAAAGTATACTGCCTTCAGAAACAAGTATATTACCTCAGTTTTTTCCACTCTGTCTCAGACTGACGACAATGTGTGAGAAATGCATCTTAAACATCTATATATTGTGCAAAATTGTGCACTGTAAATATGTACAATTTTCCAGAACCACAATGAATCTGAACATTAATTATAAATAAGTTATCGCCATATCTAAAAAATGTCTAGAACTGCTGGCACTGAACTTTTCAGCAGGAGACCTGCAGATGAAACTGCTACTCTGTTTTCAGAGGGAGAGTTTGCATTTTTAAAGCAGACTGAAGCAAGAGGGTGTGGCAAGAAGGAGCAGCACCCTCCATTTTTTTAAGAAGTACTTTCCCAACTGGAATAAATTAATTAATTTCTATTTAAAAGATGAAAATCAGCTATTTTTTTGAGTCTGCATTTTAATACTGGTTACATCATCTTTATTTAAATCATAACATAATGAAGGATATGTATGATTTTATTTCTGTTTGTCGACTACCCTGTGATCAGCTCACATACTGTCGGTCACAATCCAATTCAGTGAACTTCAGGAAAAGGACAGTCCTGAAGTTTTACTGGATTGTCACTGACAGTCTGCGAATCAATCACAATCAGCTTACTGACACTGCATCTATAGACACACACGCACACACAGGCATACCTCTCAACTATCCAGATTTAGGCAGAATGTCCAGATATTTGCCTCAAAACCTTGGTCTGTTCCTCATAAAATTTTTGGTTTTCTGGCAAATCACTGGGATGATCTGAGGAATTAAATTAATAGACAATGACATACATTTGAGTTTCAGACGTCATATCCTTTAGAAAATGCATTTTAATACATACCCTGTTAATCTAGCAACTTTCTAAGTTTATAACAGCAATATTTAAAATCTGTCCCTATTTTTGAGGTGTTGTACCCCCATTATGTCAGGCTCTGTCCAGATTTCTTGGGCTAAGAGGTTGAAAGGTATGCACGCAGTTTCCATTTAAGTGGCTGCATGCTCGTTTCTTTTGGTGGTTATTTGGCTTGTTCATGCATGGTCACTTTACTCTTACGCTGGACATTACTTCACTGCCTAAACTACAGTACAATGATAACTGATGTAAGCTTGGTATGAGTCTGACAGTAGTAGTAAACACTGTAGAAGAGGAAATGTGATTAATTGTAGGGGGAAAAGATTTACTTCCTTGGTAGTTATATATGTATGTGTTTGATGCAAAGACTTCCACTGGATTAAGTAAGTACTTTGAATGCAAAGAAGGTGGTTCCTACATGTATTGAGTCATATGATATGGCATATGGAGTCATGTCTACCTCAGGAGTAATTGGATTAGTGTACATAAGTGTACATTACAAAAGAAGCAGAGATATGCTGTTTTGTAGAAGGACCTCGGCTGCTTTTTGCAGCTCATGGTACAGTGAAACTCTCAAGCTCTTCCCTTACCCATAATGCCCTAGTCACCTAACAAACCTCGGATCTTACTTGCTGCCTCTTAAACCTGTATGCATTACAAAATGATAAAACAGAATCTGGAACTCAAACAAAGGAACAGTAGTCCCTCCAGTATCTTTCGATCCTTCCAAGAGTCAAACAAGGAGGGGGTTGGTGGGAGGGAAGTTGAGGAAGAATGAAAATGGATAAGACAAATGGAATGTTATGTTGAATACATAATCTTTTTATCTGATGTTGTCACTTTAATTCATTCCTCAATTGTTGGGACAGAGTCCCCAGCTAACTATAACCCAGGATGACCCTACAGGGAGATATTCCTGTGCACTGCTGAGCAAAAGGCTGCGCTTCCCCTAGAGACCAGATCCAATTTGTAATGCGTAATAAAGGTATGAGGATTAGCCCAAGTTGCAGCTACACATATACCATCCAATAAAGATCTGAATAAAAATATGGAAGAAACTGCCATAGACCTAGAAAAATGTGCTTTTGATGGTTTTTGGTACAGACAAGGCCAATTTTTTGTAAACAACAGTAATACAATCAGTTAACCATTTGGCTAAAGTCAATTTAGAAACTGGTTTGCCTAATTTTGATTCCAAAAAGAAGGTAAATAATTGTTCTGCTTTCCTGAAATTTTTGGTTCTATGTAGATAAAACTGTAATTGTCTGTGAACATCCAAAAAGTGTAACATATATTCTCCTTTATTAGAGAAATTTGAAAAGCAGATTGGAAGGTTGACAGTTTGATTGATATTGGATTCCGACACCACCTTAAGATGAAAGGAAGGACTGGTCAGTAATGATCCATCCTTATGAAAAACCAAATAAGGAGTTTTGCATAACAGGGCCTGAATTCCTCTACTAGAGGTAATATCCACCAAAAAGACAGTTTGCCAGGTCAAGATTTTCAGTTCACAAAACATATGCCCACCGCAGACAGGGTCTTTCCTTCCTGCTCAAACCTACAATGTGTGTCTTTAACTTTGGGGCCAAATAAGGAACTTCCGTCAAAAGAAGCATTGATGAAGGAAGCTTTGAAGGGTTCCGCAAAATCACACAAGTGCATCCAATCATACCTCCTGATGGAAATACCTGAACCTGCCGCTCATGAGGTGCCTTCATCTGTGTGGGAGATAAGCCTCATGGACGAGTTTGAAATGGACTGAAGGTTAGCTAACTGTGAGGCAATAGTGCTCTCTGTCTCAAGAGGATATGATTCCAGTGAGGTATTTGGTAAGTTCCTTAACCAAATCACTCTGGAGTCTAGTGAAATGTGCAAGTTAATTCAGTGACACAAGGGCAAAGGTTGCCAAAACATAGACATGCTTCCCAAATCTGCCCAAAGCCCTAGACTCCCTGTTACAAGGGTGGACAGAGGAACATTGTTAAGCTAGTTCCTTCTTAGTGGCTGCCGCTACGAACCTGGCATCAACTGGTACTCCCTTGTTCCAATACTCTCTGCCTTTCAGTGGTGCCAGGATCCTATCTGGTCTCTTGGGGATAGGCTCAGTGGTGTCAGGCTAAGGAGACCAAATCAATGAGCATATTGGAGTGTGGAGTCACCCAGGAGGTAGACAAGCCTGCTCCAAAAACATCCAGTAATACTGCCTCCTTTTGGAAAGGGTTGTTGGGAGACCAACCACACCTTTCCTTTAGGAGTTCTAGGATGTCTCCAAATGAGACATCATCAGGTGGGAATCTTAGGGAACCTTCCCCCTCATCAAAGTCGGTAACTTCTGTGATAGACTCTTGTGGAGAATTCAGCTGCCTCTTTTTGCACTTTTTCTTCCTGGGAACATCTTCAGTGGGATGCTCCAGAGAAGTGTCAGAAGAAATTAGTATACCCTGCTGGGTATCCTGGTGACTAATTTAGGCTGGCTGTTCCAGTGGCACAGTTGGTTAAGGGTCTAGATGCAGAGACAAATGGAGTTGGGTAGTTGAAGTCGAAGAGGGAAGAGAAGTCTGAACTCTAGGAACAGAGAAAGCTCTCTCCACTACCTTGAATGCAGAATGCCTCAGATAGAAGGAGACCAATGGCTCCAAGAAGAAACACTTATGGATCACAGGCTCCGCCCCAAAGGCAGACTGCTCGAGGAGGGAGTCAGAGCTGAACTATCTAGTGCCAAAGCTCCAAGGGGCAGAGACGGCTCCAACAGCTTCTGAGTTGACTCCAACACCTTGGATCCGGCACTGACTCTACAGCTCTGAGAATCATCTGGCTCCAAAGTGCTGAGTGCCAGTGCACTCACAGACTCCACTGGAGTTGAAGATACCAGTATCGTCGGATCCGATGTGGAAGACTCTGGAATCTTTAGATCCAATGGCTCTGAAAGCAATGGCTGGATCAGAGAAGGAGCCAATAACAGGGCAGTAGTACTAATAAGAGTCTCTGGACCAGATGGGGTTGGTGCCAGAAGAACCCCCATTTGAATCTGCATCGAGAGGAATTTTCTCATCATCCTGTCCACATCAGCTTCAGTCAGACTCTTGGAAGAACGTAGAGAAGATGCTGACAAAAATGGTCTGGAATGGTGATGCCTAGGAGACTGGCTCAAAAAAGGGGGAGGTAGCCAAAAGGAGACCAGATCGAGGACCAACTGGATCGATTGGATCCTAGGTGATTTTTCTGATCTAGACTTTGGATCTGAAGGGGTTGTATCCAAAACTTTAGAAATATTATAAGGAGGTTCAGAACCCAGACCTGAATAGGTCATTGGACCCTAGGAACACTTTCTTGAATCCTTTTTTATCAGATTTCTTCAGGGTTTGGGCCCCACATGATGATGATGGTGATGATGCAGATTTGGGGGGCAGCAAACCTCTTAGAATTTATTTATATTTTCTATCAATCAAAGCTACAGGGTTAAAAGCCTTATAAATGTCCCAGAGTCAAGATGCAATGGGCCTAAGTAATACATACATTTGGAATGCATGTCAGATAACGGAATTTTTATAGCCACAAGCCATATGTGTTTTAAACCCCAAAGGTTTCTCAGCCATTTACTTTCTCACAAGAAGTATACTATAAGGAAGGAATTAAGCAAAGATTTTTTCCCTTTTTTTTAATAGCACAAAGGGGAAAAATAAGAACAACGGTAAATAAAGATGTACTTAAAGTACGCTAAGGAGAGAATACCAGCGATGGTTATCAAGAATTACACAAGCAAGTAAATAACTAAGTGGTAAACGTGATGAAGGGCTAGGAAAACAAATATTGCAAAGGAAATATTTTACAAGGTTATACAGTTAAAGGTTATAATGAAAGTTCTAACTCACAACAAAAAAGTCGCTATACTCAAACAGTATACAGTGAACATGTCCATACACTAAGGAGGAAAATGAGATCTGAAGTATTTGAGTGACTAGGGCAATAGTGTATGTGGTAAGCTAACCCTCTCTACCACATACCTCCTCCCCTCCCCCATGTATGGGGCTCCTCTCCTAAGCAACCCTCAAACGTAAACTAGCATCCTGCTACAATAAAATTACCAAATTTGCTACTAGCTCTAAATCCCTCTCCCACCACTGTTACTCCCTGAACTGGCTAGAACTCCCTCACTACCTATCCTTTATTCAACTGTCCACTGTCCACAAACTCATTTTCAACCCTTTTCATTGCCCGTCCCTCTCCTCCACCCTCACTATGCATGTTGCTACCCACACTCTCAGATCTAACAATCAAAACCTCCTTGCTGTACACAAACCATCACATAGCCCTAGTCAACTTCTTCTTTCTCCCTTGCATGCAAATGGAATTCCCTCCCCAAATCTGTATTACAAAAAAATCTTTCCTCTTTTAAGGCATTGCTACACTCTTATATCTCCTCTTCCTGGGAATGCTGCTGCTCTCATCCATCCAACCCCCACCAATCTCCTCCTCTTACTCACACTGCCCTACCCTAGCTCAATTATGCTTTCAGCCTGCCACATATGGGGGTGGGGTGGGGGGACAAGGGGGGGTGAATATTTACATTTCCTTTTAAGAATCTTCTACTGATGTAACTGTTACTGTTTATGCTACTTCTTGCTTGACCATCAATTGTCTGTATCTAAAACATACTGTATTATATCCTGGTATTTCACTTGTATTATCTGTTGCATACATTTTTTTAAACTATTACTGTATTAATTTCTGAATCAACTACCTGTTTTATTATTATTTTTTGTATATATTTATATACTGTGGAGCTTTTCTCCCCGGGCCTCCACTGAAAAAGGGCTCACTTCGGCCCAATGGACTTTCCCGGTTAACAAACTTCAAATAAATAAATAAATACAAATAAATAAAATATGGGTAAGGGAGGAAATCAAAAGGTATGAGACAAGAACACATGTAAAAGTAAGGGCAGTTGTGTTACATGATATTACTCAAAGATGTAGCTGTCAAAACATCTGCATACTCCAATGGACAACTGACTTCATTACACAGGACATATGCACCAGCGGTAAATCATCTACAGAGTATCATATCTGTCTCTGAGGTGACTGCACCTTTACGACTCAATAACCTGATGTTTGGAGATGAAAATAAAAATTTGGAGTTTCCTTTCTGGAAATCTCATAATGAAAGAAGTGGCCTTATGACTATTGTTTGCACAGCTCAGAACATGACAGATATTTGTGCAGCTAGCCTTTTGTTAATGAATGGAACAATTTTTATATAAAAGTACACAGTCTGAAAGGAACTGTACTTCACACATGGGTTCTTAAGTTCTGGAGGCAACTCAAAAAAAAACATTCCATTCAAGTATGCATTAATGAGCATGGCATCATGGTGGTTTTGGATGAAAAGGAGAAATCTTGGATAATTGCAACCGGTGCTTTGCTTCACCCAGGTCTGAATGACTACACATCAGATTTATTATTTTTTGTATTTGTTTGGATGAGTATACTTTTATGGCACCCAAGATACTTTTTTATTTGTTAACAATGAGATGTTTTTACATTACGTACATCTGCTTTTTTATATATATTTCTTAAAATAAATTGCAAACATTCATAGAATGATACTAGATATGTATATCCCTGACACTCTGCGGTGGCTGGATATACCCATGAAATAGGACTAGTTACTTTTTATTGAACTAGTCACACAATGGTATTGCTGGTATAAAAAGAACAGTAAGAAAAGGCATAATTAGATAATAAGGAAGTTGCTAACAAAACTGGCTTATCTGAACCCATGATTGCAACAATAAAAGACACTGAATTTTACCTGTTGCAAATGTTAGATTTTTGTGATTTTATATATATTCAAAATCACCAAATTCTACAACTTATCATTTTACACAAACATTCACACACACACACACATTACTCTAAAATGATTGAACAACCCAAATACTGACGTTCATATCAACAAAAAATGTCAAACCCCCAAATGCTATTACATTACTACACATATGCTGAGCAATAACCTCACTGTATGCAAAATTAAATAAAAAAAAACAAAACAAAACTTTTTTGGGAGGGTCATAGCCCCCTGAACCACCTGCTAATTATATATACAAATTCTGAGACTGCACAATGTCTGAGAAATGGCATATTCCCCAACCCTAAGAACTGTCAGATCGTGCACATTTATCTAAACAGATGTCGACCAAACCAACATCTGACAAAGGTTATGATTCCCATATGTATTATACAGTGTTCCTAAAATAACGTTTACTACTGCCTCAGAACTATTGTAGTCAATATGAATAACTGTCATTATCAACTGTTTTGTACAATGGTGAATATTACCTTTCTGCTTCTCATCACTGTAATGGATGGCACATCTTTTGGCATTAAGTGACAATTCACATACACAAAAGATGTTGATTTTGCTACTGATCTCAAACTGCTTAACCAGAGTCCTGAACCTGTGCATAAACTGAAAGATGTACATTTCCAGTAAAGGAGCCAAAGTAGACTTAACTATGACTGGATTATGAACAAAAACTGTAAGTATGCAATAGCTCCTCCTCTGTGATAATTCTGATTAAAAATTAGTGGAAGAAATCACAATTTTCCTTATCTTGGGAGTATACATTAAAGGATAAAAATGTTATTGATATTACTGCTAGAATTAGAAAAGCCACCTCCATTTTGCAATATTCTCTCCCAACAAACACACTCTTGTAAGATGGGTCAGCATTAAGGTCAAAATATACCACTACATGTCAACTGTACGAAAAATACTTCCTTGTGTCTATGAAATGTAGATAATCTCTAGTAATTACTGCATGTTGTCTAGCTGTTTTTCAGCACACTGGTACCTAAGATTGAACTGCTTTATTACATGTTAGGACCTGGGGTAGGAGGTATGTTACACATCTGATCTTCATAAACAGTCATGGACTGCATATGTTAACAGAATGTCAGGACAATGGCATGCCAAAGTAGTACTGAATATGGTCCCAGAAAATGGCAGATAACACAGAGGAACACATGGCAAAATATGCTTTTAGAGAAAGTGTACATCAGATGAATCACTTGAGAATATTCACAAGATGTACACACCAATTGGGTCTGGTTTTGCTGCCCAATATTGTAACAAGACGAGGAGGGAGAGGGACTAAGTCATTCAGTATACCGCTTTATCTGTAGAAGCTGATTATTTATAACAAGGTCTGTTAAAACAAAGTATTATTTGTATACAGTAAATGTCATTTAGTTACTAACATCTACTGGCATTTTGAAGAAAGACTTGGCTGTTTTCTGATGATGACTGTTGACTAAACATTTAGTTCTGTCATTATACTTAACAATGTATTTTTTATTCTGAAATAATTAAAGGGTTCAGCAAAATAGTGCCATCTCAAAGAAAACTACACAGTTTATGAGACTGATTATTACTTGGTGATAACTTGCTGACTATTTGTCCAAGTCTATGTTTTCACAGACTTTAAGGGCATCTGTGATCTACCAAGTCCTGGGTACCAGATTATAAGAAAGCAATGTAGATCCACATTTGGAACTTAAGTCAATGAACAGGAAAACAGATTACTTGTTGGATATGCAGGAACATTAGGTCAGCTGAATACAGAAGGAGCTAAACAGCAGTCTTCTACAAGCAACGTTGTTCACTAAAGGTTAGGCTTGCCCTACCGACCTCCTAACTACAAACATGTAGAAGTCGATCTGGGTCAAACATTTATTGCAGGCACTTGTGAACTAACTGCAGAGTTGGCCAGCAGATCATGTTTTGGAGACTGTGAAGAATAAATATCAGCAGTATATCAAAAAAGTACAGTTGTGTACACTTACCATAAATGTAGATGTTCGAGTGCATTCACTGTTGCAGTCATCACCTGTGGGTTATCCCTGCTGTGGTAGCCCTCAGCCGGCCCGAATACCAGAGTTAATGTTTTTCTGCGCTGGCTGCTGTCATTTGCTTTCTGACATCAGGTCGTCAGTGCTATAAAGGAAGGCAGCCGAAGCCATTACATCAGTTTTTCTTGCCCTAACCAGTCAGAGGCCCAAGTAAATATGGTAAAGTGGTCCTGGTGGCTTAAAGCCACCATTAGAAATGTATGTCTCCCTAAAGAAAGAAGATACAGGAGGGAAGGAGGGTGGGAAACCAGGACTGCAACAGTGAATACACTCAAACTTCTAAATTCAGGGTAAGTGTACACAACTGTACTATGTTCTTCGTGTTTCACTGTTGCAGTCATCACCTGTGGGAGGATTCCCAAAGCTGAGGAGTGGGGCGGTAGGATTAGTAAGAGACCTTGGAATGGGTCAGCATGCCCTGCAGAACTGCAGAGGCAAACCCTGCCCTAGCCTTAGAAAATAGAGGTAGGTGGTAATGCTTGGAAAAAGTATGGACAGAAGTCCAAGTGGCAGCTTCCAGGATATCCCTGGTGGGAACTCCTCTGAGGAATGCTGCCTTAGTGGAATGGGTTCAGATAGACTTGGGGGGGAGGGGGTTCCCAAGCAATCTGTAGCAGAAAAGGATACATTGTGATATCCATTTGGAAATGGTTTGTTTGGAAATAGGCTTATGCCCCTGAGGCAAAGCTGACAAGTAGTTGGCCTGTTTTCCTGAAGGGTTTAGTATGGTCCAGACAGTATCTGAGCTGTCTGTGCATGTCTAATGAGTGCAGAATTCTTTCCCCCTTGTTTTGGTTAGGAAAGAAGGTGGGTAGGTGTATGGCCTGGTTGAGAGTTACATTAGATACAACCTTGGGCATAAAGGAGGTATTAGTCCTCAGGGAGACCCTGTCTGCATGGAAGATGATGAAGGGCTCAATGGTCATCAGTGCCTGAAGTTCTGAAACCCTTCTGGCTGGGGCTATGGCTAGGAGAAAAGCAGTCTTCCAGGAGAGGTATCTCAGTTCTGCTGAAGCAGCAGGTTCGAAGGGTGGTAAAGTTAGTTTTTACAAAACATATTTCATGTCCCAGGCTGGAGTGAGTGGCCTTCTGGGAGGTCTGATATTAGAAGCCTCTCTGAGAAATTGTTTAATCAATGGATGGGAGAACAGGGGCTGTTCTGTATCAAAATGAGCTGAAATGGCTGAGGCATGGAGTTTAATAGAGGAGAAGGAGAGGCCACTATGAAGTAGCTCTGCTAGGTAGTCCAGGATAAGAGGGATGGAAGGTTGTGAGGTATTGCCCCCTCTGAACTGGCTCCAGGAACAGAATCTTTTCCATTTTCCTGTGTAAGATTTTCTGGTGCTGGGCCTTCTGGCCTCTGTGATCATGTCTAGGATCTGTTTGCTTAACAGGGGCCCCTTGTTTGCCTTTAGAGTATTAGCCATGCTGATAGTTTGAGAGTCTACAAGTCTGAGTGCAGCATCCTCCCCCCACCTGAGTCAAGAGGTCTGAGATCAGGGGAAGCTGCCTGGGAGGCTGTAAGGTTAAGCTGTGCAGTAAAGAGTACCAATGTTGTCATGGCCAATCTGGAGCAATGAGGATGGCCTTTGGTCTCTCCTCCCTTATTCTGATCAGTACCTTGGGAATAAGAGGCAGAGGAGGGAATGCGTACACAAAGAGGGTGTTCCATGGGAAGGTCAAGGCATCCACCTTCCACGCTAGGTGGTGACACTCCCTGGTACAGAATTTTTTCAGCTGACGTTTGAGATGCGAAGCAAAGAGAGCCACCTCTGGAGTCACCCACGCCTGAGTGATTAGTAAAAAGATTTTTCTGTGGAGCTGCCATTTGTGTGTGTGGGGGGGGGGGTCCAGTAAGTTTCTGCTTAAGTGGTCTGCCAGGGTGCTGTTGATCTTTGGTAGGTGTTGGGCTATTAGGTGTAATCTCATGGAAGAGGCTGTCAGCCAGAGGTTCATGGTTAGCCTGCACAGAGGTAAGATTTTTGTTGATGTACCACATTGCTGTGGTGTCTGTTTTGATAAGGGGAACCCCTGGTCTGAGATGGGGTTTGAAGGATGTCAGAGCCTTTTGTACTGCCATTATTTCCTTCTGATTAATGTGCAAGGAAAGGTGCTGGGCATCCCAAAGACCTTGGGTGCCCCTGCCTTCTAGGTGAGCATCCCAAGCAATGTCTGAGGCATCGGTGGTGATGGTCTGCCCAGTTGGGTGGAGGTGAAGGAAAGACCCTTGTTCTGAGCACAGGCCCCTGCCCACCAGAGAAACTTGGCCCTTATACAGGGGATCAGACGGAGAGAGGTCTCTAGAGGTTGAGAGTGCTGACACCAAAGGTTCTTTAGATACCACTGAAGCTTCCTCATGTGAAGCCTGGCCAGAGGAATTAGAAGGATGAAAGATGGCATGTACCTCAAGGCTTGCAGGAACGTCCTCGCAGTGAGATGACTTCTGGAAGCCATCTTGGTAAAATAGAGGCAGGAAGCTCTGCTTTTCTTGGAATAGGAAGGCCATTTGGGATGTTGTGTCCGGCAGTGCTCCCAAGAAAATGATCTTCTTGGAGGATATTTGCTTTGATTTCTTCTAGTTGATGGTGTACCCTAAGGAGGTTAGAAGGGTGTTGACAAAGAGGAGGTCTTTAAGGAGCTTTTCTTTGCAATCTGCCTGAATGAGGCAGTCGTTCAGATAAGGGTAAATCTGTATATTTTTCTGTCTGCAAAAGCCTATGGCTGGAGGTAAGTATTTGGTGAATACCCAGGGAGCAGTAGATAAGCCAAAGGGTAGCGCAGAGAACTGAAAGTGTAGTGAACCTGCTCTGAAGCGAAGGAATTTCCTGCAGGATTCCCTTATGGGGATGTGGAGGTAGGCATCTTTTACATCTAGGGTAACCAACCAGGCATTTTTTTGTCAGAATAGGCAGCAGCTGCTGCAAAGTTAGCATTTTTAAGTTGGGGACCACCAGGGAGGTGTTCAGAATGGATAGATCCAGGATGGGGCTCAGAGTGCCCTCTTTTCTGGGAACAAGGAATAGTCTGGAATAAAAGCCTCTGCCTGTTTGATCTGAGGGGACAGGTTCTACAGCCCCTTGGGATATGAGAGTTTGGACTTGTTTCAATGCCTCTGCCCACTGATTTTGAGGAAAGTCTGGGTACCCTCTTGGAATTGGGAGTTCGTTGAAGGAGAATTTGTATCCCTGAAAAATGATCTTTAAAACCCATTGATCCTTTGTTACAGAAAACCAATTTTCTTTGCAGAGGGAGAGCCTTCCTCCTAGTTTTTGGTGAGCAAAAAGAGGGCAGGGGGAGAGGGAGACATTTAGAGTTTTTGCCATAGAGGGATGGCTTAGAACTCCCTGCCTTTGGAGCAGAAGTGGTCCACTGTTTTGTTCTCTGCTGTCTCTGGGATAGGAGTCTGGGTGGTCTGTTCCTATGGGGCTTACCTTGCCCCTGTCTGTTAGATGCAGGAAAGGACCAGTGCTTTCAGGAAAATTCCTGCAGGACCTAGGAGGTTGTACCTGAAAGAAATCTTTTACTGTTTGCACATATTTTGCTTTGTATTCCATCTTTTTAAGCACCTCATCTGCTTTTACTCCAAACAAGTGGTCCTTATCCAAGGGTGCATCAAGTAATTTAGACTTGACATGATCAGGGAGAGGTTGTTCCTTCAACCATGCATGTCTCCTAATGACAGATTCTAACACTGCTGCCCTGCTTGAGGCTTCTAGGGCATCATAGCCACAGTGTAATGAGTGTTTGGCCACTTGACAAATAGAGTGCAGTAAATCTGCTAACTCTCTCGAACTGGGACAGCAAGGAAAGGTTGAAATCTTTTGTTTTAATAGTTCCAAAGTGTGTTACTGATATTTTAACATGTGGAACTGACAGTTGAGTGCTCTGATAGCTAAGGTTGCAGAGGTGTATACCTTTTTTACCCCATCTGTCCAGAGCTCTGGAGTCCTTGTCAGAAGGAATAGGATTCTTTGCATAACTAGCCTTAGCTCCTTTTGGTCCCTGTCTAATGACCTCCAGGTCTGCAGCAGGATTTCTGTACAGGCATTTGTGAGAATCCTGTACTCTGCAATACCTGTCAGGTTTTCTGGGAGCACGTGGGAGGGCGTCAGAAGCTAAGCTGGATTCATGGAAGACATCATCCACCACCTCTAAGATTGGAGGGATGGCCAAGGGTCTGTGCTGGGGAAAGTCTAGAAACTCTCTTAGTCTTTTCTTAGACTAAGGGAAGTCCTAGGATTCCCAGTGGAAATGTTCTTTGAGGGTGTGAAGGGTTTCCCCAAAGGAAAGATCTCCGGTGGGGAGACAGAAGGAATGGATTCCTCTGTATCTGAATCCTCATAAGCACTCAGAGGTTGTTCCTCTTCAAAATCTGAACAATCAGACTCCTCAGAATCCTGTTCTGTCAGTATTTTAGAAGTTGTGCCTGACTACCCCTGATAAGGGTGATAAGATCCTCTGCCATTTTAAGCATTTAAGCTTGGGGTGATGGAGGAGGAGTAAAATGGTGGCTAGAGGTAGTTTTCCTACGAGTGGCCTTGCTTCTAGGCCTAAGAGAATCCATCGGTCTGAGAGAAACGGTATTCGGATGAGATGTTATTTTTTTGTCTAGATTCGGTAGTGTGAAAAAAACTCCTCAAAACCTGGTGCCTGCGTTACGGCTCCGGACCCAACCAAGGCAGAGGCAGCCAAAGGCTCGGAAGACAAAGATTTCTGTGGCATACCGGACTCTGAAAGGGTGTCAGTAGAGGCCTGCGAAGGTATAGAATCAGACATCAGGGGCTGCGAAGGCGCCTCACTGAATTCCGGAAGACTGACAACCTGCTTAGTGGTAGAGTCATCGGAAGGCTTAGCCTTGTGTGATCTGTCTCCATCTTTATCCTTACATTTTTTTCAGAATCTCTACAGATTGTTGGCAGACGGATGACATTTTGGAATGTGAAGACGGAAGATGAAAATACCTGGCTACAATAAGAGCTCTACAACAAACAGTTTTCGTGTTAAAGAGAGCACAGAACCAGCAACGGGAGACATCGTGGTCTGGGCCTAAACAAGTGACGCAGTATTAATGGAAGTCTCGATGTGGGATTTGCTTTCCACAAGCGAGACAATTGTTAACTTTTTCAGACATCGGTTAGTGCAAGAAAAAAGGATCCCCAGCAGGGTACTTAGCTTTACACGTTTTCAGCTGTAATTCAAACTCTGGTAACGACCGACCGGCACACTTGCGAACTGCTTCTGCTATGGGCCCCACGGCAAGAAAGACTGATGTAATGACATCGGCTGCCTTCCTTTATAGCACTGACGACCTGACGTCAGACAGCAGCCGACACAGAAAAACATTGACTCTGGTATTCGGGCCGGCCGAGGGCTACCACAGCAGGGATAACCCACAGGTGATGACTGCAACAGTGAAACACAAAGAACATCAAAGCTATATTTTATGTATGCTACGTACCATGTACAAAGTGTACTGAAGGTTGTATACTGCTTTGAATGCTATGGCCATTCTTCCCCTAAAAAACTACAACAAACACAACTAACACTGCAGTTACTACTATTCAATCTATGGGGTAATAGGAGTTGCAGTCCCTTAAATGCATTGCAAAAATGCTGCTGCTGTTTTGAACCAATATGATAAAATTCAGAATTGAAAATGAATTTACATTAAATTTACTTGATACACTCAATAATTGTACTGTATTTGCATGATAAAGGAGGTAATATGCCTGTCCAATCTATATCTAACTTACCTTCTCCCTCCCCCTTTTTCCACTTGTTCTATACACTCTTGGAAGTCTCTTTAGATTTCCTATTCACCACCCACTTTGATATTCCACTCTATTTGCCCATAAATCTCTCCATAAAGAAGTACATTCGGAGATCCAGACAGCAGTTAGTCCCCAAAGTCTACTGCCTGTGTCCTCCCCCAATCATTCCTGTTCAAAATTACCCCTTTACATCTTCCTGGGATTATCTTGTGTGTCCAGATTATATCTTCCTATCTCTTTTGGTTCTCCATCAAGAACAGCTTTAGCTCCTCAAACTTTTGGTTGAGTGCTTTCCTGTGTATCCTATAAAATACTCTGTCAGTTTTCCTTTGAACCCCTTAAAGCAGCCTGTAATCCCTTCTCCTTTTCTGTTCTCCAGAACTACACATATCACTCAAGGTCTGGCTTGTCCACAGCCGGTACAATAGGATTACCTCACTGCTTCTAGAATCACTCACCCTGAAGATTCTCCCCAGCAGAGTTTGATCTGCTCTTGACCCCTCATTCTGCTTCTGGTGGTCCAGTTTAATTGTGATCAACACTGCTAGGTCCTTTTCCTGTCCTCTTGCCACCACTCTACAAGCTGATACTTCACAACAGAACTACTGTGATCAAACCAAAGTAGTTTGTATTTATTCACCCACAATTACCTCCATACCATCATGCACCCACTTCAAAACTTTACTAAAAGCGCACCTAAAAACATGCTGGCTATGCCCTTGCAACTCCCACTCTAATATCACCCACCCCATCCAACCACTACCTTTCTTTCCACTCCACTAACTACCTTGATTATAGTAAGCTCAGATGCTCATAAGCCTAGTACTTATTATACAGCAGGAGCTTCTTATTTTAACATTTGTTAATGTCTGTTATGTACTTCACAGATAAAAATTCTAGTTGTCTACTGATGTACTATGTTCTTCATCTGTAAATATGTTGTAAGTAATTGCTATGTAAATTGTTAATCGCTATGTAATCCAATGTAACTACTGTCTGTTTATTTTAACTGTGGAGCTTTTCTCCCCGGGCCTCCGCTGAAAATGGACCTACGTCCAGTCAAGACACTCCCGGTCAACAAATATAAATAAATAAATAAATAAATACATTTATCAGCACTAAACCTCAGCTGCTTCCTTTCTACCCACAAGATCAGCTTTCCCAAACCTTTCCTTAGACTCTCCCATTTCCTATCCAGTGCTGCACCACTCTTGTTGTAGTTAGTCAAGAGGCTAATCCTGTTCTTCATTACAGGTTCATAGGTATGTACTAGGCAATCGGTCTGCAGGCCATTTCAAGCCTGAACCAAAAAAAAAACGCTATTTAAAAAATGTTCCTCTAGCCTCAAGGAGGGCAAGACAAGATAAACAGGGGGGAGAATTTGAGACTGCCCATCCAATTATCTTGGTTTACCTTGAATGTGGCAAGGGCGATACTCTGTTGACATGTAGTGGAAGTTTGTTCCATAGGTGAAGGATATGTTGGGATATGAATGTATCATGCCAACCTGTCTTATTTATTCATTCACATATGTCTTAAACAAACCCAGTGAAAAGTACAGTTCACAGCTGACATTTGTGGTGCTACACTTGTCTTCCACTTTGTTCCTGACCCCCCCCACCTCAGCTTACACCAAACGTATCAATGTTCTATCCTTCATCTGTGTGTCAATCCAGTTCATCCACTCTTACAGTGTTACAAGTTTACACACAGCTATACAGACTCAGTCAAAGGCCTTGATGAAGTGCAGGACTACAACTACCAGAACTCCTCTCTCAAGCTCTCTTGGGATGCAGCCATATAACTGGATGCAGTCCAAATAATAGTTTCTTTTGGCGATGAACAATGCCCTCTGTGAATACAGATGTTTTCTTCCTTCCTATCCGGTCCTGCCTGCCCTCTAAACAGCCTTACGATGTGCTGAGGTTATTCATCCTACATACTAATGAAGACTTATTTTACTACAGTTATACTAATATACATCACACAGTACATCCTACTTCCATGAACTATCCCTTGACCAGATACACTGCTCACGATATGCATTCTATTTCATAGTCTGTTCTACTCTCTAAAAAGGATACGTTTAATGAGCCCACTATAAGCAGAGTTAGTAAACAGCATTTTTGCATTCAAATAAAAACACAGTGACTAAATTAAACAAAAAAGACAAGTTGCACATAAAGATTGTATGAATATTGTCAGTGCTGTTTACTAACTCTGAAAAATCTTTTCTTAGGGTTAATATACAATGTCCCATGGGTGAGTAATATGATTATATATGCACCCTCCTGTATCACTGCACATAAATATACAAATTGCAGAATATTCTCACAACATAGTAAGTGAACAACATATGGTGCATAGAATTTGTTATAAATGCTTCCAGTAGGACGATGTATTACTGCACAGTGTTTGCTGTATGAAGATTGCATTTTTTTAGATCACCCAGAAAACAGGGATAAATGGGTGAACTACAGTGAGTAATTTTTTTATTAAATTCTTAACATACAGTGGATATAAAAAAGCGTACACATCCCCGTTAAAATGCCAGGTTTTTGTGATATAAAAAAATGAAACCACAATAAATCATTTCAAAACATTTCCCACCTTTAATATGACCTATAACCTGTACAATTCAATTGAAAAACAAACAAATCTGTTAGGGGAAAAAATATAAAAAATAAAAAACGTACAATAAGCTGGTTGCATAAGTGTGCACACCCTTAAACTTAGTTGAAGCACCTTTTGCTTTAATGGCAGCATTCAGTCTTCTTTGGTACACATGTACCATCGATTAAAGAGACTCTGATTAACCCGAAATAAAGTTCAGCTGTTCTAGTAGGATTTTCCTGACATTTACTCAGTTGCCTGCTACAGCAAAAGCAATGGTTCAGAGAGCTTACAAAGCATCAAAGGGATCTCATTGTTGAAAGGCATCAGTCAGGAGAAGGGTACAAAAAATTTCCACAGCATTGGATATACCATGGAACACAGTGAAGACTGTCATCAAAAAGTGGAAAAAATATGGGACAATAGAGACGTTGCAAAGAACTGGACGTCCCTCCAAAATTGATGAAAAGGCAAGATGAAATCTGGTCAAGGAGGCTGCCAAGAGACTTACAGCAACACTGAAGGAGCTGCAGGATTTTCTGGCAAGTACTGGTTGTGTACAACATGTGACAACACTTTCCCATATTCTCCATATGTCTGGCCTATGGGGTAGGGTTGTAAGACGGAAGCCTTTTCTTATACAGAAAAACATCTAGGCCTGGCTAAAATTTGCAAAACAATACATCAAGTCTCCCAAAAGCATGTGGGAAAATGTGTTATGTCTGATGAGACCAAGGTTTAACATTTTGGCCACAATTTCAAAAGGTACATTTGGTGCAAAAACAACACTTTGCCTCACCAAAAGAACATCATCCCGACAGTGAAGCATGGTGGTGGCAGTATCATGCCTTGGGGTTGCTATTCTTCAGCTTGAACTGGGGCTTTAGTCAATGTGGAGGGAATTATAAACAGTTCCAAATACCAGTCACTTTTGGCCCAAAAGCTTCAGGCGTCTGCTAGAAAAGTTGAAAATGCAGAGGAATTTCAGCTTTCAACAAGACAATGACCCCAAGCATATATCCAAATCAACAAAAGAATGGCTTCACCAGAAGAAAATTAAAGTTTTGGAATGCCCCAGCCAGAGCCCAGACCTTAATCCAAAAGAAAATCTGTGGGGTGACCCAAAGACGGCTGTGCACAAGAGATGCCCTCGCAATCTGACAGATTTGGAGCGCTTTTGCAAGGAAGAGTGGGAAAATATTGCCATTCATGATTTGCCATGCTGACAGACTCCTACCAAGAAGACTGAATGCTGTAATTAAATCAAAAGGGGCATCAACAAAGTATTAGTTTAAGGGTGTGCACTCTTATGAAACCAGCTTATTGTACGTTTTTTATTTTTTATAATTTTTCCCGTAACAGATTTGTTTTTCAATTGAATTGTACAGGTTATAGGTCACATTAAAGATGGGAAACATTTTGAAATGATTTATTGTGATCTCATTTTTTTATATCACAAAAACCTGGTAGTTTAACAGGGGTGTGCACACTTTTTATATCTACTTTAAACTCCAATGCAGCTTTCAGCTGTTTATATGCCTATAACACGCACTTCAGTGGATCTTCTGCCAATAGTAAACCTTGGATTATAGCTGTCGACACAAAGCATTTCACATGCAAATTTAGTCTGTTCTTTGACTATCCCTAAGGTAGTTTATAGACTGAAATACAGTCTTGAGATGGTGAATGAGTGCAGTCTCAAAACAAACCTGTGTTATAGGAGTATTTTCAAGACCAACCACAAACTTTTAAATTTCACTAAGAAACTGATCACAGTCTCAGATAAGTACATCAGAAAGCACTGTTGTTTTCAGGTCTCATTTTAGTAGGAATAATCAACACAAAACAACAATGGATACACAAGATCTAATTAAAACATTTACAAAAAATATACTGAAAATAGACTGTCAGAGGATCAAATAAAAATAACTGACAAACCTATATGTCTTTCGGCTTTTCCCGGTTAGGGGTTGCCACAGCAGAACTCCCGTCCGCTAATGATTGGCAGTGGATTTTTACAGTGCCGAGTTGACAGCCCGACGCCCAACCTTCAAAGAAGGCATGCCCATTCACGCACGCACCTACCTGCATGTCTTTAACGTCACTCGACCACAGGGAGGACATGCAGACTCCATACAGAAGGCGCTCAATGTCTGAATTCAAAATTCTAATCTGAATTCAAAATTCTAATTAATAAATTAAAACCCAATAAGACACCTGGAAATGACGGTATGATACCTGAACTATACGAAATGACAACTAAGGATGCTCTGAGTACTTTACAAGATTTATTTTCAATAGTTAAAGGACTTACGAAGGTAACGCCATCCTGGAAATATACCCATATATCCCCAGTTTTAATACATGACAAGGACTCAACACAATGTTCTTCACATAGACCAGTTTCATCATTAAATGTAGATTATAGCATTGTCGCCTCGCAGCAAGAGGTTCTCCCGTTCGATTCTTGGCTGGAGCGCCTTTTGTGTGGAGTCTGCATGTCCTCCCCATGGTCGAGTGACATATAAAGACATGCAGGTAGGTGCATGCATGAATGGGTGTGCGTTCCTTGAAGGCTGGGCTGGCAACTCGGCACCAACCATAAAAATCCACTGCCAATCATTAGCGGACTGGAGTTCCTCTGTGGTGACCCCTAACCGGGAAAAGCCGAAAGACATTACTTTTATAAAATATTTCTGGCAATCTATGCCTCTAGAATAAAAAATTTCTTCCAATGTTGATAAACAATGATCAGACTGGGTTTGTAATGAACAGGAACACCTATAACAATATCAAGAAAATAGTATCATTAATTGATTATACTAATAATTCAAAAAAAGAAATAACTTTGAATAGTGCATTTGATTCAGTTAATTCGGAGTACTTACTATTAGTACTGCAGGAATGTAATTTTTCAAACAATTTCTTAGAATTAGTCAAACTTCTCTATGAAAACTCCTTTGCATACATTAAGATAGGCTCATATACTTCCCAATCAATCATAAATGCTAAAGGTACTAAACAGGGTTGCCCCTTGTCCCCACTGCATTTTTCTCTAGTTATGGAACCTTTTGCAAATTATATACGATCAAATAAAAACATCAAAAGGCATACAAATAAATAATGATTTAATCCCCAAAATAAAATTATTTGCAAACGACATCCTATTAACTTTGACAGATAGCAATTCTTCTTTTATTGCAGTATTCCAAGCAATAGAAATATTCCAGAAGACATCAGGACTCAATTTTAATGTCAATAAGACTAAAATACTACCTGTTAATTATCATATTAATAAAACAGATAAGTAATTACATAAAAATATTGTGAAAGATGATAAAAATCACTTACTTCGGGATACTCTTGCCTGACAGTATTAAAGATATAACAATCCTTAATTATAATAATAACTTAAATTCCACGAAACAAACTCTTAAAAATTTATTTTTTTTTCATTAAGGAAGAGACACAATCTCCTTAATTAAAATGATTATCCTTTCTAAAATTCTATATATAATACAATCTTTATTCCTCCCCAAAAATATAAAAGAGTATAATTCTTTGTTTCTGAGATTTTTATGGTTTCCTAATGAGCCTAGACTGGATGTCCTCCCTGCGGTCACATGGGTTTCTTCCAGGTGCACTGGTTTCCTCCCACATTCCAAAGTAGGTAGACTGGATACTCAAAATTGGCCACAGGTGAGAGTGTGTGTGAGAGTGAGTGGTGTGAATGAACTACCGTGGCAGGACTAGCCAGCCAGCGGTGTAAACCTTGGCTCAAGATGATTGTCACTGCTGAAGTGACATCCCGGACCCCATGTGCAAAATGGGAAGAGGGGTTGAGGATGGATGAACCAGCCTAGATTGGCTTTAAACCATCACATTAGAGATTGAACATCAGGTGGTATTGGTCTTCCAGATTTAGAATTATATTCCTTATCTTCAATTGTTAACACAATAATTTCTTGGTTAAACAACAATTATAATGCCAAATGGAAACATATTCAGGGAGGTATTTGGTGTAAATCTAATACATTAACAAAATCATATCATACTAAAATAGCTACTAACAAAGTTCATTGGTTAGTAAAAGACTATTTTATAGAAAACAAAAACAAACCACTTAACTCTTATTGTATTGATATGATAATAACCTCCTTTAAAATTTCATTTTCAGGAACCCTGAATATTAAGCACAGATTTTCTTTGTATTTCCAATTGCCTATACTCGAAATAATATTAATACATTTCATTTAACAACAATGACTACATTGAAAGACAAAAACCTGTTATACTGGTATCCATTACCAGACAATGGGAAGTTATAAAATGTTGACTACATCATTAATAAGGTTGAGTTAAGCAATGATATATGGTTAGAACTTCAAAACTGTAGATAATTAGTTGAACATAAGATTAATTTAATGCAATCAACAGTTAGAAATTCTTTCCCCACATTCATTGATTTACTCATTATTCTAATACACCAGAATATAAGTGGAAAGGGACTTCTATCTAAAATCCATAAGTTACTTAAGAAATCAACAGTATGTCAAACAGAAAGCTATTGGGATTATTTTAGACTTGTTAATAATGACTCCCCAAGTGAAGATGATAAAAAAAATAATACTTCATTCTTTAAAACTGGCTACTTCATTACTAAAGTAGAGGATATTCTCTTGGAAGTTCCTACATAGAACCTTTATCACACCGCATAAAGTTGAACTGATACATATAATAAAGACACAGAATGATGGAGATGTAAACTAAATGTTAAAAGCTGACTGGCAGCACAAGTTTTATGATTGTATAAAACTTAAAACATATTGAGATATTATGAATTCCATTTTGCAGTCTGTTTTTAATAAGTTTATGCTGACCAAATCTCTTATTTTTATTTAATACACCTATTCCCACTTGTGTTATGAAAATAAAATAAAATACCCACTTTTGTGGAGCACCTTAACATTAGCAAGAAAAGTCATCTCCAAGAACTGGAAGAATCAGACTGGTCCTACTGTGAAGGAATTTACACACTTGGCAATTGAAGTCTGTCATCTTGAACTAATTACTATCATGACAAAAACATCTAGAATCACCACTTCATATAATATATGGTTGAAATTCAAAGCACTGTTGGATAAACATACTTTAATAATTAACTAACAACTACTGTTATCACATTTCTTTTTCTGTTTAAAAAGCTTTGTTTTATAGTACACACCATTGTAAATAGTTATTTTAGTTGGCGTTTATTACTGTTCTTTTAGATATGTAGATTTGTTTTATAGCATTTCTAGTATCATATATTAATGCTTTGTTGTTAAAATTTTCAATAAAAACAACTGGTAAAGTAAGCACTGTAAACATTACACTACAATATCTACTTTCTATTTTACTGACAACAAAAAATAAATACTACTGTTATAACATCAACACTATACTGTACTTCATTTGAACCAAAACATGAACAACCTATTTAAAGGATATATACACTACCTTACAAGTTTGGTTCCAATTTGTTGCCTCAGCTCTTGTCGTTCTTCCTCTGATGTACAAGGCAGAATGTTTTTGTCTTCCAGTTCTTTCTTTGATGGTCTGTTTCCAAGTTTGATAGCAAGTGTGTCTCTTCTGCGAATCTTACAAGCCAGGGAACCTGAAGGCAGTTAAGGAGTTATTCAGGTTTTGAGTTTTACTCTGTGCACGTCTTCAATAAATATTTCTTTATCTAGTGACAACTGATTTCAAAGCGGTTTAAAAATGCCTCATCTCTCAACTGCTTAAAATAGAAAACAATCTCAGTTTTTACCCATTTAATTGTAATCTTAACATCTGACGTTCTCGTGTCCCTCTGCAAAATGTCAAAATAAATTACTTCTTTTACTTCTGGACAACAGACAACTGTACTGAGTTACGCAGATTCTCAACTTGTATTCCCATTTTTCAGGAATTCTGATTGCCTCTCTGACATCATACACTGCAAATGCCTTTAGTACTTCTGTGTCAAGGCTGCCAACCTCCAGAAAAAGCCCACCAGTTCAAAGCTAACTCCCAAGTCAGTCCAAAGTCTCCACTAGCAAGTTTTATTCTTTATATAAGTGGGCTGAACCTGACAGACATGTTTTATATCCTTCAGGGGATGTAAACAGCTTGGATCTACTTCACAGCCAAGTCCCATATCAACATGGTCAGTTTGCACAGGGAATGTGAATGGATAACCCTTTGCTTGTTGGTGTGCGACTTCACGGCACTGTCCTCACACCACAGTCTAATTTGTAGAGCCCTTAGCTTCAGTATAGAATGAAAAGGTAGCATGGCGTACTGGATGGTGAGCACTTCTTTCAGGCTGACAAGGTTCTTCATCTACTCCATGGACCACCACCCCTGAACTCAAACCTGATGAAAGTGATGGTGATCCATGAAGCAAAGGCAGAAATTTGTCAGTCTGAAATAGGTGATCACCATTCCTTATGTCGTGCTGTCTTTTCAAATGCAAATGCTGAAATTGAAAAAAATGCTGACAGTGAGCTCCTCAAGTACAGTCTGATGCAACTCGTCAGTATTTGATGCATTTTGTCGGTGCTATCCTTAATCTCTACTGTGGCTGAGGTATGCATCATTTTATCAAAACTGTCCAATTGTAATGCACTTATGCCCGCCACTTCTTTTAGAATCTTAGCAGCCCCCTCCATAGAAATTAAGCTTAGTCTGTTGATTCTGTTTCTGCAATCAGAAGAACCTGTTTTTAGGGGGCTGGGCTTCAAAGCTGGATAAAGGTTAGGAATGCAATACTGAAAATCACTGAGAACCTACAGTTTTCAATGTCTAACAGCTCAATATTTTTTGTTAAAAGACAGCTATTCCCCTATTATCCAAAATGTTTCATTTTTTAAAGATAAGAGCCTAACTAAAAGTAACATACTTCATGGTGAAACCTGATGATGACTGCTCATCAACTAAATGCAATCCAGAGGAAATGACAATCTAGCTGGTAAAAAAACAGGCCTTCCTCATCCTCTTCAGAGTACAGTGTCTTCCTCCTCCTATCCCCCTATAATAATTACAGAGTTAGAAAGGCTTTGTGTAACAACATGTACTTTGGACTGAGCACTGGAGTACTGCAAAGTATCTGAGCACAAGCGTTTCATAGTCCAAAACAGCTGAGAATTCTTTATGCCGCAGTGTTACTGGAATCCATTCAGCTGATGTCTGCACCTTGGAAGGCTGATCTGATTGCTTTTTGTGACCGGCAATAATGTGATGATCTTTGGTCAACCTATATGAACCCAAAACAATGGCTGGCAGCTCATCCCACACCAGAGTGATAAGAACCAGACGAGTCTCCACAGTATGGCCGGACAAATCCTGCTGAGTGGCCACTATGGATTCACAACAATCAGCTGAAACATGACTGTTTCCATAACAGGAAACTTGGAGCCAGAGGCTATAACTTCAAGTTTACATGCTACAGCTGTGTTTTCAAACACAACATCCAAATCATGCAACTCTTTAAGATAAGAGGATATGAAATGGGTAAATGGAAGTAGAAAGCGAACAGTTTTAGGTAAGGAGGGAGCAAAGCACACTCTGTTCACAGAGGAAGAAGGATCAGGTGAGAACTCTGCATGTCTTGGATATCTATCCAGGTATGGCATTACTATCATCCTCCCAGATTAGCATTCTTGTTTGATTCTAAAAGCTTTCTGTGGCACTGTGTGCTCCATACATTTCTTTCCATTATCTATGCAAGTCAAAAAGGAAGGTATATTTTTATTGAGTGTTCTGCAAACACAGAAGTAGGCATCCCATGAACTTAAATCAGAAGCCCAGTGTACTCATTGAGGGCCCAGAGGTTTCCAGCTCATCTTGGTATTGCTTTTTTATCAAAAGTCACAACACATTCACATGCTTCAACAACACAACTCCTTTCCAAAACAAGAGAGAGTGCTGGTCTTCATCTGTATCTGAGCGCTGTCCATGTTGAACGGGCAGCCAGTAAAGCAATTAATGGATTGCTGCAGTGATGCAACTGACTGTTCATGTCAATGGCAAAAAAAAAAACAATGAAGTTGGTGCCGTTTACATTTTTTGACTGCTAGATATCCTACAGGTGGCCAAAGGAAGGAGGGCGACCTCACATCCCCTAGTTTTCTCTGACCGCTTTTCAGATGTAACCAGAATACTTATTTAACCTGCAGTTTATTCTCCTTCATCTTGGAATGCCCTGCCATGATAATTCAATGGTGAACAAACACAGGATTTTCTCAGCAGCCAGCAAATCAGCAGTATTACATGGTGCCAAGATAAACTGGCACCCAGAATTAAGAGGTTACAACTCACCACCAAAGAAAATGAAGATCAAACAGGCCAATAGGGAAAAGACAAAGGAGGATTTAAGACATCATCACCTCTGCGGTGCAAAGCTCTGATGAAAGGAAAGCAATCAGCTACTGAAGGAGGACACCAACTTCAGGATGACTGATAAAAGGGGAAATGACACAGGCCTGGATGTGGCCCACTCTTAACAGCAGCAAGGACACTAACCATGCCCTGAGCATTGCCCTTTTCCAGATATAAAATGAGCATTTCAGGGGCAGAAGCTGTAGGAAATCTATGCAACACGTATGTGGAATAGCCAATACAACAACTGGAAGACCCACAATGTCCTGATGGCATCCTCTACATGTTATCTGTTTTTGACTACTTTTGCTGCTTGGAAAGGTTACAGAGTGAGGAGGAAAATGTGGGCAGTATTGCCAGTCTCTGAGGCTCTCTCTAACATGGCTTCCATACAGCTGAAGTATCACCAGTCTCTGAGGCTCCCTCTAATGTGGCTTCCACACAGCTGATAAGCAACTGGTGAGGACTTGATATCTCCTGTGTCACTGCATTAAAACCTCAGAAAAAGGAACAATGCTGTGTGGCAGGCTTTTTCACAAAAGAAATTTGGCACAGTCTGTGGCTGTCATGACCTGTTTGCCATAGGAACATATGTTGTCTGGTGGCACCATTTAATGAATGTAACTTTCAAACTTAAAACAAGAAGAGGATAATTCTAACCATGTACCTCAAACTCAGTCCTTTAACTTGGGGAAGAACGGGAAAGGATCGAAGAATGGCCAATCATGAAAATATTGTCTAACATTGAGGGGGTAGTCTACACATATGACGGTAGGAGGGCAGTAAAGCTGCTTTGCTGGTCTTTGTGGCAAACATCCTGTAACTATTACTGTTAATCCTTCACATAAGCATGTCACATTATGGCCATTTCAAAGGCCATAAGGGTCCACATGGAGAACTGAATCAGCAACAAAAGGAGAGTAGTATTGCTGGAACTGAATTAATCCTCAGGTATTGTTGGGTACATTCATGTGGTGGACCCTGTTTTCACAAAATCTCACCTAGACTAGACTGACATATAGACTGGATTTTAGACAGAATACATTATAGAGAATGGTAGCTTAAAATAACAAAAAGACAGCCGAATACACATGTTCAAAGATAAAAAGTGCCCAATCCTTGTATATGCACTACTGCCAAGACTGGAAAAAAAACAGCAGTGCAGAATTCTCAAGACACAGAAACATCCCCACAACAAGGCTGGTCCAGGGTCGGGGGAAGATGGCCTCCTGTTGTAGAAGCAGGAAGCAGTCCACCAAAAGTACAAAAACTGACAGGCTGAAAAAGAGCCATAAAGATGACAAAGTGGACTACTGAGGATAAGGAAGAAATCATGTATTGTTACTATTACACAAGAAGCCCAGAAATTCCAGACAAATGGTGTGCAGAGAGACTGAAAGTGAAATTAGATGTAAGAAAAATACTTGCACAAGAAAAGCTGTTAAATACTTCAAATAAAAATTTGTATTCTTGAAAAACATTACATAGAAGAAGGAACTATGGGCCACCTGGAAAACGAAGCAGCAGAGAAACTGTGAAAATATAAAAATCAAATCCCAGATACTTTTTGAAGTTATAAAAAAAGAAACATGGGCATGGGAAAGAAAAAGAGATCTGGTATGGTACAATATTAATGCAAAGGAGGAAAGCTAAAATAATCAATACAAAAAAAAGCAGCTCCAAAGACATTTGAACAGAAATCTAGACAAAGGTACCCGATATGGAACGGTCCCAATAAAAAATAAATAAATAAAATAAGGAAGCAAAAGGGATTAGTAAGTTAGAAGTTAAACAAATAGAAACTGAAGTTCTAGACTATCTGCAAAGTGAAGCATTTAGTGTGCAGAGTCCAACATAAGCAATGTCGTAGCATGATAGAATTATGGGTCTCCAGGTTAAGGAGCAACAGCTGGAACAGGAGGTATCTGAAGAACATTTGCAACACCGTGATACTCTGGAACCTTCTTTAGGACACTGGTACAAAAGTTCAGCAAGAGAAGGAGCAGGAAACAGTGGCAACTCTGACACACGTAATGTTGGGCAGTGATGGGCTAAAGGGTTCTCCATATGAAGGACCAGCAGATGAAGCAGGGTGCATCTGAGGAGGACATGCAACAGGAAGATTTTTGGAACTCTATAGATTACTCACAGGAAACAAAGACAACCTCAGTCCAGAAGAAAATAATTTTAGGGATGAATGACTTGATTTAATAGAGATGGATCAACATATTAAGATATATAAAAGAAACAGATTACAGAAAGTAAAATAGATGAACACAGTAATCAGGACTATTAATAGAAATTCATGTGACATAGCAGAAATAAATAGACTATATTACTGTGCAACTAAACTAATAACGGATAAAGTGCTATCACAAAAACAGAGTAATATAGGAAAGGAAGAAAACACGTAAAATGCAACCATGGAAACACTGCATAGAGAAAACTATAAAGCAGTTAAGACAAGAAGCATCACTGTTAGGAGAATACAGAAAAGGGAACAGATTACCAAAAATACTTAGAAACACAGGCATGGTAAAAGCAACACACAGTTTCAAAATAGACCAAGATTTATAATATACTAATGGCAGTAATAAACTAAAAATATCAGTACAGGCAGAAAAAAACATAGAAGGCATGCAGATAAAAAGAAAAGAAAAGTACAAAGTAAGTAATTTACTGATGACCCAAAAAGATTTTCCTAGAGAATTGGGAAGCAAAGCAAAAGGAAAAGAAACCCCATCAAAAGACAGAGGAGAAATAGGCACATTTTGGAGAAGTTTTATGAAGATTTCATTGAACATAAAGACAGAATGGCTAGAAGAACAATTAAAAGAGAGGATATGAAATGGAATGAATTAATGGCCAGAGAAATTGAACAAAATTAAGAAAAGCTCCTAAATGGAAATGCCTAGGTCCAGATGCAGTACCTAACTTCTGGCTAACAGCATTAACATCTTTACACAAAGATTTAGCCACTGGTAAGAATTACTTATATGTGCATCCCAAACATTCATCAACCTGGTTAACAACTGGACAAACTATACTTCTCATCAAGACTTAGCCTGAAAGCCATCCTAAAAACTACAGACCAATAGGAGTTTAGGCTCATAGGTATAGACTAGGCTGATCGCCACTAGGGCATTTATACATCTAGCCATGTACCCCAAATGTATCCCACAAGTTACTGTGCCTTGGAGATTGCTTTAAGTGGTGTATGTTAGTTAGGGCATGATTTAACAGCTTTCTTTGTCCATCAGGGACATGGGTGTCAGATCAGGGGTGAACTTCCAGTTTTCCATCCTCTGGTCTAGGTTGAGCTTGAATAAAGTTAGGGAAGGGCTCTGTTTCACATGTATAGGAAGCCTATTCCAGAGAATGGGAATTCTCTGAGATACATACCTGTCCCTCCAACATATCCTATTTATATTTCTAGGTTCATAAGTGTATACTAGGCTAACAGCCACTAAGGCCTTATAAGCCTAGCAGTGTGACCCAAATGTGACCCACAAATTTGATTTATATAGGTGGTGATTTACTGGCTGCCATTGCCCATCAGAGACATAGCAGCCACACCAGGGATGAATTTCAGATTACCCATCCATTGGTCAAAGTTGCACTTAAATAGGGATAGGGAGAACTCTGTTTCACATGGATGGAGAACCTGCTCCAGAGAATGGAAATTCTCTGAGTAACAATATCTGTCTACCCAACATGTCTTATTTATGTTGAATTTAGTTATTTTACTCTAGTAGTTCTGATACAGTCTATTTTGCAGATGTGCAAAAGGTTTTGTCAAAATAGGGCCCAGGGATGCCTTGTATGCCAGGCAAAGATCACCTCTCAGAAGTCCATATGACACTGAGTAAGAAACAGGGATTTTAGCAAATCAGTGTAGGACACTGCATTTACTCCCTGTGTTCTTTCTGTAAGGAACTTTTGTTGACTTTCCAGTTGCTGCATGTGTCTAGTCAGGTACATAATGAAGACGGTATTATACTCTATGATGGGTCTAATGAGGGCCAAGTACAGTCATATGATGACCTCTCTGGATCTTGACACCATGCCCTTATGTATAAATTGAGCAACATAGAAGTATTTTTATCACACTCTATTGCTGCTTTTGCCTGCAGACTCTTTTTATCACACTCTATTGCTGCTTTGCCTGCAGACTCTTTTCCACACTCTTGTCACCCCTGGCTCAGCCTCCCCCTATCCCTATATTGTTCTAGTCTTTTCTGACTGATTAATTTTTTTCTGCATTTTTTGACACTTAGGGGATAGCCCTTGCTACGCTCGGGCTCTCTTTACATATTTCAATTGTTTAAAAAAAAAAAAAAAAACGTAATTTTGGAGCTTTTTCTAATTATCAAATATACTGACTAAAAGCTCATGCTGTAAATATGTAAATAACTTTTGCTATGTTGTTACTCTGTAACTATATGGTGCCTTACCTCCCAGCTTCTATGATTTTTTACTTTGTAACTGAAATGATTTATTGTTTACATACTTTACATATTTCAATTGTTAAAAAAAAAAAGTTGTAATTTTGGAGCTTTTCTCCTCGGGTCTCTACTGCAAATGGGCCACTAGCCCAGTTGGACCAATCCGTTTAACAAATGTCAATAAATACATTTTCTTACTACCTTGGACACGTTTGTTGAAGGCTAGGTTACTATCTACATGAGTTCTCAGATCCCTGAATAGTGAATCAACTTTTAAGAATATTTTAATGATAACATAGTTACCTGGGGTGTTAGACTTCCCAAAGGTACTATAATGTATTTCTTGGGACTGAGTTTTAAGCCATGGCTTTGGCACCAAGCATTTGTCTGTATAAGACCTTCTTGAAGGGTGTTCCTACCTTATGTCACAAGCAAAACCTAATTCCTTTTTGCAATCATCTGCGGACTTGGTTAGCCAAATGGCTTTGGCATTGGCTTTGACATCTGAGAAGTAGATGCCAAAGAGGAGTGGGCCCAGCACAGATCCCTGGGGGGGCTTCACTGATGTCAGGTCTCTTTGTGGATGTGGCCTTACCTATTCTAACCTCCTAGGTTCTATCAGTGAGCCAGCTAGCTATCCAGTGTGTTAGAAAGGGGTTTACACCTAGTTCCATAAGATTGTTGACAATGGACAGGTGGAATATTGTATCAAATGCTTTAGCCATACCTATATAGGCAGTATGCATAGTTTTCCTCTAATCCATTGCCTTAGTGACTTTTTCAAAGAAGCCCACCAGACTCAGTAAGTGTAACATTCCTTTGACAAAGCCAAACTGGAGTGGATCCAGTATCTGGAGGTCTCCTATGCCCTTATTGTTAATTTCCATGATAATTCTTTCCACGGCTCTGCAAATAAGTCTTGTTAGACTAATGGGTCTGCAGTTTTCAGGATCTGTTGAAGGTCCTGTCTTATAAAGGGGACTGCTGTAGTCCTTTATTCATGTGGCACAAAGTCTGTTTTAAGACTATAGTTAAATAATGACTCCAGGGGTCCTGATAAGTCATAGTTTAGATTATACAGGAGGCATTCTGGAATGGGCTGTGCAATGGTGCAGCGGTTAGCGCTGTCACCTCACAGTAAGAGGTTCTCCGGTTCGATTCTCGGCTGGAGTGCTTCTGTGCGGAGTTTGCATGTTCTCCCTGCATTCGCATGGGTTTCCTCCCACATTCTAAAGACATGCTTCTGGAGCATTTCTCTCTGGGCCTCCGCTGAAAAAAGGATCTGTGGAACCTAGTCGGACTTTCCCAGTCCACAAATGTTAAATAAATAAATTAAAAAAAAATGTTAATGGGACCTATTGAGGTTATGTTCTTGGCTTTAGTGAGTGCACCCAGTATATGCTTTCTAGTTATAGACAGAGTGGTTATGTTTCAGATGGAGGTAATGTTGGAAATTAATTTGTCCACTAACAGGTTTGCTATACTGCCAGCTCAGCACATTGCTGTGTGCTGCTCTTGAGGTTTCTGACATAGCAGTAGAACACTTTATGGTTATTCAACAACAAAACACAAAAGGAGCTCACCAACGCTGATGTTAACAAAAAACTCCAGTTTTCACTTCAAGAGTTTAATATTCAAAACACATGCTGGATCCAAAAGTAAGCTCTTTCACGTTCACAAACGTTTCATCAGACTTCAATAGCAGCATATCATATTACATGCCTTATATAGCAATGAATTAACCCATATCCTGTTAGTTAATCATCATAATTATGCCATTAAAATTTAAAGTTGCATATACACTGCTTTCAACCGGTAAAACTGATATACCAGCTAATTTAAAAATGAAAGCAAATACAATTCATTCCATCACATAACACTATTGATAAAAATTAATTTATAAAAAATATATACATATATAAATATAAATATATATACATATTATATATGTACATATTGCTCATGAAAAATGCATATACACATTGAAATATATATATATATATATATACACACGTAGAATGTATGTAAACACTAACATCATTAAATATCATTAAAAAATAATATTAAAAAATAAGTTCTAGCTGATAAGCAACCTTTAATGTTTATAAGGTCTCGCTGCTAAGAAAGGCTTGATTGAGACCTTATCATTCAAACCACACGCTTTATGTGCTTGTAGCCTCATTATCCATCTACATTCCATCTCTTCAGTGTGGTTCTTAATATCACCTAGTCTACTACTCTTCTTGGTCAATTCCAAGACCATAAATTTAAAACTGTGTGTCATGCCATTATCCAGGACATGTTGTGCCAGGGCATTATTTGTATTTTCTTTGTTAATGGCATATATGTGTTCCCTGATATGTTCTCGTAATGTCCTGTTCGTTTTTCCCACATAGAAAAACTTGCAAATTTGGCATTGGGCTAAATAAACTAAGTCTCTGGATCTGCAATCTGCATAAAACTTAAAAATATACTCTCGTCCAGTTACTGGATGAATAAACCTATCTTCATTATTAATGTATGTACACTGGTTACAAGATCTACACGCATGAGTCCCTATCCTTTTGGAGAACTTACTATTCCCGCTATTTCTTTCATAACATAGTAGCCTTTTTAATGACTTCATATTCCTATAAGTTATATTAGGTCTAACATCTACCAAATCCCTTATTTTTTCATCTGTTGTTAAAATTCTCCAATTATTATTAATGACTTCTTTGATTAATATATTTCTATTGGTAAAGGGAATAATCAATCTATTTTTATTGTGTGTCTCAAAATCCTTTCTATCTGTAATATTTTCTGTCTGTCTATGAAAAAAAAGTTTACCCTTTCCCATTCTGTGTTTATTACATAATACAAGTGTGTCACTAATTTCTCTTTGCTTATATCCTCTGTCTAGAAAATTATTCGCTAGTGTCTTCTGTTGTTCCTGATATGTGTCCTCTTGTGTTGTTAGCCTGGACGTTCTATAAACCTGGCCCTTCAATATATTTGAGTAAACGTGTTGGGGATGCATGCTATTACAATGTAATACATTGTTTTTCCAACACGATTTTCTATGCATAACTGTCTCCATGCCATTAAATTCCTTATTTAGTCTAACATCTAAGAACTCTATGGTATCAAATAAATATGTACATTCAAACCTCAAAAAATCCATAGTGCCATTTATATAAGTGACAAATTCATTTAATTCTTCCTCAGTACCACTCCAAACTATAAACACATCGTCCAGAAAGCGTCCATAATACTTAATACTATCATGGAATAGAGTATTACCGAATACATAAGTGCTCTCCCAATATGCCAAAACCAAGTTGGCATCGGAGTTAGCACAAGGGGTCCCCATCGCTACCCCTTTCTGCTGTAAATAGTAAGTGTCTTTATACATCAAAACATTGTTACTCAACACAATATCCAAAATCAACATCCATTTCATAACTAGATTACTCGGGATGTCCTTCTCTATGAGCATTAACCTTACATAATCCATCCCTATGTTATTAGGTATTGAAGTGAATAGAGAGACCACATCTAAGGTCACTAATATGACATTCTCTACACATGATCTTGTTGTATTATGTTCAGCTAGACTTTCAAGAAAGTGTTGTGTATCCTTCACTATTGATTTAATCCCCTCCACGATAGGTTTGAACTGTTTATCCAAATAAATAGACATAGGCTCAGTGAGACATCCAATCCCTGAGACAATAGGTCTCAGTGGAGGGTTAAGTAAATCCTTGTGGACCTTCGGTAGCCCCCTAAAAACAGGAATCATCGGTTTTTCTACCAGAAAATACTTATATATATCAACATCTATCACATTGCTTAGGAGTAAATCATATAAATGACTTTGTACATCTTTAATAATCTTGTTCAATGAGGTACCATTCAGAGGTCGATATGTTAAATCATCTGATAATAAGTCATTAATCTTATTACTATACATGTCATGGTCCATTATCACAATTGCCCCACCCTTATCAGCTTGACGTATTATAATATCATTATTTCTTTGTAGACTTGTTATAGCTTCTTTTTCACTCAAAGTCATATTGAAGAAATCTGGTTTAATATCATTCCTTTTGTACAAATCTATCAAATCATTCTCACATGCACGCTCAAAGGCATCTAACATAGGATGTAATTGCGGTGTAAAAGTTGAAGGTTTCCTAAGACCATTCACATCATCTGCATTTGTATTGCATGCGTGATTCCCAAACAACAACTTCAGACTAATATTCCTAGTGAACATCTTAATGTCTATTATAATGTCAGTAACATCAGTGAAACCAGAAGGTATAAAATTTAGTCCCTTATTCAAAACAGAGACCTCATGTTCTGTTAAACAGTACCTTGAAATGTTGACTACTAAACCCTGTTCATGGGTCGTAGCGCTTTCTTTTGTAATTCGTACATTTCCTCGGTGCTCTTCCTTTTTCTTACCTTGTTCTGTGGTGACCATGTTTTTCGTTCGAACTGCCTGATCGGCAGAGGAAAAGAATGAAATCCATTCCCCTTAGTAAACACTTCCTGATCTGAAGTGACAGTAGATTCGGAAGAAGTTATATCAGGTACCCTTCTTCTAACGACCCTTGTACTTGAATCAACTGTTTCACTCAATTCCTGTACTTGCGAAGTATTAGCTATATCCACGCCATTCGAATGCACCATCGCCTCCACTACTACTCTGCCTGCTGACGTCATTACGTTGCCTGTATCAACTCGTGGATTATCATAGCCAACAACATTGTTTGTTCCTGCCTCCGCCCCCATGACAGGCGCGGAAGCTGATGCTAACGAATTGCTTCTAATGAAAGTCTCATCTTTCTTATTATTGACATTATTATTATTAAATCGTCCATGTACTTTATTTTTATTAGTGTAATTGTTGTTCACATTGTCCTTAGGCCAAGAGAACACATTTCCATTATGAAAATCGATGAAGTCACATTCAAGTTTTCTCTTCTTATCTTGCATCAATTTGTTATCTAAAGAAGACACCATGATTTTTAAATCATCAAACAGAATTTTCAGTTCCGTAGATCTTAGTAAGAGCTTAAGCTCCGCTTCAATAGTATTAACTTCAGCAATCAATGTTTTTTCTATCAAGCTATATTGTTCAACAAGTAATTTAATGTGGCCATAGCTCGTATCTAAATTCAATTTCTGCCACTTACATAACAAGTCCGGGTATGTAGTTCCAAAGGTCGGCATCTTCAACACCCTCAGACCTCTAGGAACTACTTGGAAGCTTAAACATGCTTCCATGTGCTGTTTCTGCCATTGTATGCTCTTTAATTTCTGAAGTTTGTTTTCAAGTTTCCTCGTTATTAATATAACCTCCATATTATGTAGCGTGTTCACAGTGGCTTCTCCATTAGCAGTTAGTTCCTTTGTGGTGAGTTTTAACAATGGATTGGGGGTGACACAAGTTAGACCACTGAATAAAAGTCCATGCATAAACTGTGGCATTTCAGTTTCATCCAAAACTTCAATATCATCAGCCATGTCCCAGCAGCAATGTAAAAATGCAACCAAATGCTACTGAATCAACAGAATCACGACTTGCTGGGTAAAGTGCTCCTCAGAAAAATTATATACTCAACAACAAAACACAAAAGGAGCTCACCAACGCTGATGTTAACAAAAAACTCCAGTTTTCATTTCAAGAGTTTAATATTCAAAACAAATGCTGGATCCAAAAGTAAGCGCTTTCACGTTCACAAACGTTTCATCAGACTTCAATAGCAGCATATCATATTACATGCCTTATATAGCAATGAATTAACCCATATCCTGTTAATCATCATAATTATGCAATTAAAATTTAAAGTTGCATATACACTGCTTTCAACCGGTAAAACTGATATACCAGCTAATTTAAAAATGAAAGCAAATACAATTCATTCCATCACATAACACTATTAATAAAAATTCATTTATAAAAATATATACATATATAAATATAAATATAAAGAATATATATATATATAAATATAAATATAAATATATATACATATCATATATGTACATATTGCTCATGAAAAATGCATATACACATTGAAATATATATATATATATATATATATACACGTAGAATGTATGTAAACACTATCATTAAATATCATTAAAAAATAATATTAAAAAATAAGTTCTAGCCGATAAGCAAGCTTTAATGTTTGTAAGGTCTCGCTGCTAAGAAAGGCTTGATTGAGACCTTATCATTCAAACCACACGCTTTATGTGCTTGTAGCTTCATTATCCATCTACATTCCATCTCTTCAGTGTGGTTCTTAATATCACCTAGTCTACTACTCTTCTTGGCCAATTCCAAGACCATAAATTTAAAACTATGTGTCATGCCATTATCCAGGAGATGTTCTGCCAGGGCATTATTTGTATTTTCTTTGTTAATGGCATATATGTGTTCCCTGATACGTTCTTGTAATGTCCTGTTTGTTTTTCCCACATAGAAAAACTTGCAAATTTGGCATTGGGCTAAATAAACTAAGTCTCTGGATCTGCAATCTGCATAAAACTTAAAAATGTACTCTTGTCGATTTACTGGATGAATAAACCTATCTTCATTATTAATGTATGTACACTGGTTACAAGATCTACACGCATGAGTCCCTATCCTTTTGGAGAACTTACTATTCACGCTATTTCTTTCATAACATAGTAGCCTTTTTAATGACTTCATATTCCTATAAGTTATATTAGGTCTAACATCTACCAAATCCCTTATTTTCTCATCTGTTGTTAAAAATCTCCAATTATTATTAATGATTTCTTTGATTAATGTATTTCTATTGGTAAAGGGAATAATCAATCTATTTTTATTGTATGTCTCAAAATCCTTTCTATCTGTAATATTTTCTGTCTGTCTTTATGGTTATTGTTCTCTTCAGGAGTCTATCTTAGCCTCCTGAATGGCTTTGCTTGACCTAATTAGCCTTTTTAGTTGCCTATTTACTCTGATGACAGAGTTTCTGTCTTTATGGGAATTACCCTTCTTGATTTCTGCCATACTTTTTTCATTTTGTTGTATATCCTGTTTAATTTGGGATGCCACTAGGGCAGTTTGTTTCTGGGACTAGTCCCTGACTTACTTCTGCAAACAAAGTTTTAATCTTTAGATCTAGTAGTTCTGGTACTGTTCATTCTTTGGATATGCAGAAGGTTTGTCACTGCGACATCCAATAATACCTTGTGTGCCAGGCATAAAACACCTCTCAGCAGTGTGTAGGAAACAGTGTACAGTTATAGGGCTTTGAGGTGATCTGCAGAAGACATGGCATTTATGCCTGCATTCTTTTTGTGAAGGACCTCTGTCTATATTCCAGTTGTTGCACGTGCCTGGTCAGGTACATACCAAAGAAGGCATTATACTCACTGATGAGTCTGATGAGGGCCGTGCACAATGGCATGTTGACTTTCCTAGACATAGATGCCATGTCCTTACTTATGATTTGAGTGGCAGAGAATGACCCTCTTATAAACTTACATACATGCAGTCGAAAGCCAGGTTACTGTCTATGGGTTCCCAAATCCCTGACTACTGTGTCTACTTTATTTATTTTATTTTTTATTTATTTAACATTTGTTGACCGGGAATGTCCGACTAGGTTCCACAGAGCCTGTTTTCAGCGGAGGCCCGGGGAGAAATGCTCCATTTTTAGAGGGGAATATGAATGAGGTAGTTTCCCTGGATGGCGGAATTCCCAAAAGGTATTCTTATCCATTTCTTGGCAATAAATTTTAAGCTGTGGCTTTGGTACCAGTCATTTGTCTGTGGTAGACCTTCCTTTTACATGTTAGTATCTTGGGGTTTCTATGATTGCTCTTAGCTTGCAATCATCTGCAAACTTAGTAAGCCAGAGGCACTTGACATTGGCTCTGACTTCCAAAAAATAGATGCCAAAGAGGAGTGGACCAAGCACAGAGCCCTAGGAAGACTATACTGGTGATGGACCTCTTTGTGAAGGTGATCTCTCCAATTTTAACTTCCTAGGTTCTGTCTTTAAGCCACCTGGTTATCTATTAAGTTACATATGAGTTTATGCCCAATTCCATGACTGCATTTACAATGCCCGAATGGGGTACTGTATCAAATGTTTAGCTTTGGTCCAGGGTAGGCAGTATGTACAATTTTGCCCTCATTCATTACCTTGGTGAGCTTCCCAAAGAAGCCTACCAGATTTGATAGGCATGACCTGCCTTTGATGAAACCAAACTGAACTGGGAACAGTGTCTGAAGCTTTCCTATGTCAGTGTTAATCATTTCCATGATACTTCTTTCCATAGCTTTGTATACGAGACTAGTCAGACTAATGGGTTTGTAATTCCAGACATCCACTAATGGCCTGACCTTGTGCAGAGGCTTGACCACTGTAGTCTTTTATTCATGTAGTACAAAGTCTGTGCAGGTGCAATTGATGAACAGTTATCATGGTGACCCTGACAGGACATATTTCAGGCTATTTAGGTGGCATCTTGGGATATCATCTGGTGCCACTGTAGATGTATTCTTGGCTTGTGGGGGTGCAACTAAGACCTGCTCCCTGCTGACAGAGGCATTACATTAGATGGTATTTCCTGGAGGAAGGCCGGGGGGAGGGGTTAAGAAGGGGATAAAGTTGGAGCTGAATTTGTCATCTAGATTTGCTACATCTTCCACTTTCGTGAATGTGGCTCCATTTACCAACAGTTCAGTACACTGCTGTGTGCTGTGTTTGAGATTTCAGACACAGCTGAAGAAGGTCTTATGGCTGTCCTTGGTCTGGAACACTACCTTTATCTCAAAATTTGCTTCATTGGACTTAATTAGTCCCCTTAATTATCTATTTAGTTTGATGACAGAGTATCTTTTTTGGTGTTAAATTTCTTAAATTTACCTGTGACTTTTTTTCTTTTGTTGTGCAACCTGTTTAATTTCAGATTCTACCATGTTGGTTTGTTTTTTAGAGTTAGACTTGGGCTTATTTGTGGTAGGTACAACAGCCTCTGTGCAATCACTGACATGGTTGTATAGAGCTTCTGTGAATAATTCTGCATAGGCTGCTATGTTATCTGGTTTGGAGAGACTTGAAACTTTGACATATTATAACTTAATAAAAGGCAGTTTGCCATGGAGTAGTTTCTAACTGGTATAGGGTTTGCTGGGTTACAAAGCTGATTCTTATTTCGATGGAGACTGCTTTATGATCTGATCTTACCAGAGAGGACATGACAATACACAAACTACATGCTGGAATTGATACAGACAGAATTTATTGTCATTAAGAAGAAAATCAGTTACAGCAAGAGAACAAAAAAGGTAACAAAAGAAAGACCTATGGAACAAAGGATCATTTGTTCATAAATAAAGCCATAACAGAGAATTGTAAAAAGGAGAAGAATTTAAGTATGGCATGGATAGTTTACAAAAAAAAGCATTTGACAGCATCTCAGTTTCAGTTCTTCGCAGTTATCAAGTTTTCTGTGTTTACATATTCTAATTTGTTTCTTATGTTGAAATAATTTTATCTGTTTTTTACATTGATTTATAATTTATTTGTATGGTATTATTTCGGTATTTTTATCATCAGTTTTTTGCTCTATTTTGGAGCTTTTCTCCCCGGGTCTCAGCTGAAAACGGGCTACTAGCTCAGTCGGACACTACTCGGTAAACAAATGTAAATAAATAAATAAGCTCACATTCATGGATAAAGGAATGCTTACAGATGTTTATGATACACCCTACACTGATCAATTACATTACAGTTACCGTGAAATAGTGGCAAACCAGCTTGCGGCTGAGTCATGAAAGGGCAAATTATTATCCCAGAGATAAAAATTCAAATGAGGATACTCCAGGGTGATTTTTGTCACTATGTTTTGTCTTGCCCTTAACCCATTATTTTGTTTACTTAACAGATTAGGCTATGGTTACAATTTGGTCTGCAGAAAAACAGCCTTGTTTAAAGATTTGTCATTTACATTTTGTGGATGAATTAAAACTGTATAGTTTTATCAGATAAGGATTTGAAAGCACAACTATAAATGGGTAAAACATTCTCAGATGATATAAAAATTAAATTTGGTCTTGATGAATGTGCAAAAGCAACATTTAAAACAGGAAATCTGCAACACCAAGAAAATATCAACCAGGGACAGGAATGTGATGTAAAGGAACTTGAGCAGGTGGGAGTGTATAAATATTTGGGAACAGATGAAGAATCAGCAATAAAACATGAACAAATGTAAAAGGAGCTTAGTAAGGAATACTTCAGAAGACAAAAATTGATACTGAAAACTGCTTTGACAACTAGGAATATATTCAAAGTTATAAATCACTTTGCTCTTCCTGTTCTAGCTTGCAGTTTTAGGGTGACTGACTGGCCACAAAAATTACTGGATTGATTGGACAAGAAAATTGCTTCATGTTTATCAAATGACATATAAAAAATAAATCAGTGTATATCAAGATTATAATTCCTCACTCTGGAAAAGGTATGAGCCTCCTCAAAATTGATTACATGTATAGATCCGCAATCGTAGACTGCATATATTTCTGTTGACCTCATCAGATCCAAACATAGTGAAAGTTTTAAAACATGAAAAGACGTCATCTAAGATGACATCTTTGCTTAGTTTAGCAGAAGGATTTCAGTGTTGAGTCCAAATGGAAATGAAAACAGAAGTGGAAAATCCATAAATATAGTGGCAAGTACAGAGATTTCCTGGTACAACCACATGGTGTTAAAATTTGACTGAGGATTGTTTAAGGATAGATAAACTGAAACCAAAAGATGAAAGGTTAATAATGGCGGCCCAGGACAGAGGACTTTATACACATTGGTTTAACAAAATCCATTGAAAAGGTGGGAGAAACAGCCAAATGCAGGCTCTGTTACTGGAAACAGTCACACGTTTTGTAGCTGGGTATGATGCCCTCATGGCAGAGGGCCTATATACTGAAAGACACAATAACGTGGCAAGGCTATTGCATTAGAGAATGTGGAAACGCAACAATAGTAGCTGAGAAGCACTGGAAGCAGGAACCACAAAATATTATAAAGAAAGAAGGTGTTTACATCACATGGGATCATCTACTTATTACCAACAGTCCAAAAATAGATGTGAGAAAAACAGATATGGTAGTCTATGAAAAAAATGACAAAAGTAGCATTGACCACTGAAACTGCTACATCCAGTGATCATAGTCTCTTAAACAAGAGAGTCAAACAATATCAAGATTTGCAATTAGAAATGACAGCAATGTGGAAGAAAGTTTCAATAGCAGTAGGTACAATGCTTCTAATAAATAATTTACAGCTGTACTTAAACATACTACAAATACATGTAACCCCATATGAATTACAGAAGAAGCAATTCTGGGCATAATGCGGGCGCTGAAAAGAGCACACTTTGCTAACATCAAAGACTAAAAAATAACTAATTTCATGAACTCTAATCATAGTCTGACTTAGGAATGGGGTCCATTCCCATTGTAAATTAAACTATGAGATAAGCAAATAAAGGAAGATGCTGTAACACTCTATTAAATAACCTGAGTTCTCCTGATTCTATTCTTTTTCCACCACTGTTTTTTCTTGTTTTTGACACAAAGGTCGTCTAACTTCAGACACTCATACTTACTTTGCTACAGGTGCCTTGATGCTTGTTGACATGTGAAATCTTTTTCTGGGCGCCTGTAAAAGGGTAGAGAAGAGATAAGATACTGGTATTAACCTGATGGGTGGAACTATTGCATGAGAGTTGGTCAGGATATGCAACATGCAGTGATCATGTATGCTTCCATTAAGTGCCAGAAAGCATATTGTGGGGCTGCACTCCTTGTCAGCAGGTTTTCTTAGCCAAGGGGGCTATTTATCACTCAACCAATCTTTACCCATCAGTCCAGAAACACCAATCCAGGGAACAGAGCCAGCATTTTCTTCACAGGATGAGAAAGAATGCCTTTTATTTGCTCAATCCCATTTTCCCAGCTATTTTTTCCTTATGCTGGATCCAGAAGTCTGCTTGATAGCATCATGGTTGGGAATAAAACTTCTTTGCTAATGCAGAAGCCTACAACACAAACTACTAAAACCATTACGTTTTACACTTCACAGCTTACCTTCAGTATACGATTCATCATCGTCATCCTCATCATCATCGGTGTAAAGTACTGGGCCATCTGAATCTGAATCACTGGTGAAACTCCTCTTACTTTCATCATCAGGAATGACAGAAATACTTGGGCAGTCACCAATAAACACGTGGCTTTTTGACTCACTTGGCGTTTTCTCTTCAGCTGATCCATCCAGCGAACTGGAAATTAACAAATATGACTGTTTACGTCAAACTGGAATGTCAAGATGTCAACGGCAATTTATTTTAATATTAGGCACTAGGCATCCTTTTTAGCCACTTTAATTCCCCCTACTTACTATACTGTGCTTTATCTACAATTTCTCTATAAAATACCGCTGTACTGCTAATTGTGCTTGCAATGTCAGTAGTCCAAATATTGTTAAAAAATGCCATACTACCACTGTATATGACTGTATATAATTTAATTTGTACTGAATGTGATTACAAGTCTGTTATTACAACATTGTCAAGCAATGCTATACTACTTATGTACATAATTTTATGTTGAAAGTACTTTTTATTGTACTGAGGAGCTTTTCTTCCCAGGCCTCCACTGAAAAAGGGCTCTGTATGGCCCAGTGGACTTTCCCGGTTAACAAACTGCAAATAAATAAATAAAACCTAGCCACAGATGCAACAGTAGTGTGACCAAGCAGTAAAAGGAATCATAGCAATTTCTGTCTACAGCACATGACACCACACATCACCACGTAAGCAATACTATTCGAAATAGGCTTCCACTGCATGAATTCTGTAATTCAGCTACAAATAAAGGAGGCAGAGTTTGAGTGCTATAGGTTGAGTAACGATCATGAACCTAACTTTGTTATCCAGTACTGAAAGCAAAGTGAAACATGAAGTGGTCTTGACAATTTCTTTTTTCATACAGTCGATTTTATAGCCTAGGGTAATTGGCTACAGTGAATCAGCACCTATGCGGTTACCTACTTTAACTAACCACACCTATTAACACTGAACTCTTAAATTTTAACCTGTCAGTCACCTGCCTTTTTTGAGAACAACTCAGTGCTAGTATGTTAGTAGTTACTGTTGCTTGCCTTTTGATCCGTTGATCAAAACTGTACCAAACTCTGCTTCAAGTGACTGCCTGACTAACTGTCTGTATGTTACTGAAATGGCATAATTCTAAATATGTAAAGTTTGGTGTCATATTCTTCCTGTTCCTCAACATAGCTCTCAATGTCTACCTCAAAAATCAGGGAAAGGGACAAAGGTCCAAAATCAGGGACCCTCTTCCAACTGCAGCACTAGTTGCTCAAGGTTGACAGAATAAAGAGAATGCATACTAGTAACCGTTTTTAAAGACTATGAAGCCTGGCATTAATCACTACAGTTCTTAGCATTTTGCAGCATTCTGTAGCAAAAACATAACATTTTAAAAAGGGCAGAGTAAAACCTAGAGGAAAAATGAGAGTTAACCGAGAAGTATGTAGGGTGGTCATATATGCAGCAGCTTCTGGCTAGGTTGACGCAAATGATGTAGATTTTCCAGGCCACCAAAAGCTCAGTAACTAAATCAGTAAAACCACATTTTCAAAGCAGATGCATATCAGCATTTGTGAGTGTGTGTGCACATACATATGTAGGCACATGCAAACACACACACATATATACATATATATATATGTGTGTGTATGTGTGTGTGTGTGTGTGTGTATGAGAAGACTTTATATACATATATATATCCACAAACATATATACATAAAAGGCTGGAACAGAGCCGGATCCACGACTGGTTGACCTAGGCAGTTGCCTAGTGCCCCCCCCTGGCTGTCTGGGGGGGGGGGGCGCTGACCAGGGGATGCCGTAATATTTTATTTTAATTAAAAAAAAATTACATTTTGTCTTTAGGAACACAGTCTGCATAACAAATGCAGACTTAACTTTCTCCTCTTCCTTTGTGTGTGAGCCACAGCACACGCATACAGTCACACTCTGTGTGCATGATGCACACAAACTTAACTTTCTATTCCACTGCTGCTCTCATGGAATTTAAATGTAGAACAACTCCGTGCAAGCAATATGTTCCTTTAGTAAGTGTATTCTTGTGGGTGGATGTGTCAGAAATGCCCCTAGTTTGGCTGACAGATTAGTTAATTAACTTACTTAGGCTCAAACCCTGCACCTTAGTTATAGGGGAGAAGATCATGAATCCTCTACACCAACTACTTAGGGTTACCACCTGTCCCACTTTGCAAGGGACAGTCCCTCTTTGGACAGTTGTGTCCTGACAAAAAATATTAAAAATGGCAAATGTCCTGAGATTGTAGGACATAATTATTTCCTATATTTTATGTAATAGTTGCATAAAACAGTTATTCTGCATCTAAAATACCTAAATGTTATAAGAAAAGTACAGTTGTGTACACTTACCATAAATGTAGATGTTCGAGTGTATTCACTGTTGCAGTCATTACATTTGGGTTATCCTGCTGGTAGGTTGCCCTCAGTCGGCCTGAATTCCAAAGTCTTGGGCCCTGCATCGGTTGCTGTTGCCTCTTCCCTGACGTCAGTTCGTCAGGGGTATAAAAGATGCAGCTGACGCCATTTTATTCAGTTTTTCATGTCCCAGATGCCAGGTGCTCCCAAAAGGGTAGGCTAAAAATTATATAAATAAAACATACATGCACCAAAATAAGCTTTACCTTCATCTATAAGCAAATACACCACCAAGGTTGTATAGATTAGAGAAGTAAAGATAAGTTCCAGCAAAAATAAGGGGGATGGCGGGTGGGTAACCTGGACTGCAACAGTGAATACACTCGAACATCTACATTTATGGTAAGTGTACACAACTGTACTATATTCTTCATGTTTCACTGTTGCAGTCATTCCATTTGGGTTGAGTCCCAAAGCTATGGTTGGGGGGCTGAAGCTAGACAGCATTAGGAGCGGCTATGAGACCCTGCAGAACTGCAGTGGCAAAGCCTGCCCTGGATTTAGAGTAGAGAGGCAGATTGTAATGTTTTGTAAAGGTATGCACTGAACTCCAAGTAGCAGCCTCTAAAATGTCTTTGGTTGGTACTCCCTTGAGAAAGGCTGCAAAAGTGGCTGCAGCTCTGGTTGAATGGGGCCTAATGCCCTTAGGCACTTGTTTGCCATGCTGTGATTAGCAGAAACAAATGCAGTGAGCTATCCACTTTGAAATAGTCTCCTTGGAGATAGCCTTTCCTTGTGATGCTGTGGCATATGCCACTAGTAATTGTTCTGTCTTTCTGAAAAAATTAGTTTTATCCAAATAGAATCTCAGTTTCTGTGTACGTCCAAAGAATGCAAAATCCCCCCCCCCCCCCCCTTCTGTGGATTTGGATAAAAAGTTGGCAAATGAATTGTTTGGTTAAGGGCTACATTGGATACCATCTTAGGCATAAATGTAGGGTTTGTTCTCAGAGAGACCCTGTCTAGATAAAAAATGATAAAGGGTTCCACAGCCATAAGAGCCTGTAGCTCTGAAACTCGTCTTGCAGAAGTTATTGCTAGGAGCAGAGCTATTTTCCAATAAGAACTTTATATCCGCAGTAGCAGCTGGCTCAGAAGGAGGTAAGGTGAGTTTTTCCAAGACATAATTGAGGTCCCATGAAGGTATTGGCATTCTCCTTGGAGGCTTTCAGTTTTTGGCTCCTCTGAGGTATTGCCTTAATAAAGGATGAGAAAAAAGTGGTGGCTCTGTATTGTAATGAGTTGAAATGGCAGAGGCATGGATTTTAAATGATGAAAAAGATAGGCCTTTGTCCAGCATCTCAGTTAAGTATTGCAAAATCTGAGGAATATTTGGGACAGCTGTATCAGTTCCTTGAGCTTGGTTCCAAGCACAAAATCTCTTCCATTTCCCAGCATAGGATTTTCTAGTACTAGGCCTTCTGGCTTCTAAAATAACATCCATCACAGCTTTACTGAGAGGTGTGGTTTGTATGGCTACATTATCCGCCATGCTGCCAGGTTTAGGGTCCTGAGTTGGCTGTGCAGAATCTGACTGTTTTGCTGGGACAGTAGATGAGGTATTTGAGGTAAGGTCCAGGCTGAGCATTAGGACAAGTTCCTTAAGACTGGATACCAGTACTGGCGTGGCCAGTTTGGGGCAATCAGAATCATTTTTGGTTTCTCCTGCCTGACCTTTAGGAGTACCTTGGGGAGGAGAGGCAGTGGAGGAAAGGCATATACTGATAGGTTTGTCCAGTTGAAAGATAAGGCGTCCACTTTCCAAGCTTGTCTGTGATAAGTCCTTGTGCAGAATCTTTTTCGTTGATTATTTTGAGGGGAGGCAAATAAATCCATGTCCGGGCGTCCCCATTTCTTTGTTATCATGCTTAAAACTTGTGGATCCAGGTGCCACTCGTGGGGATCCATGAGGTTTCCTCTTAGTTCGTCTGCCAGAGTATTTTCCTTTCCTGACAGGAATTGTACCTGCAGATAAACTTGGTAAGTCAATGCTGTGTCCCATAAAGCCATGGCTAGTGTGCACAGGGGATAAGAATGAGTGCCCCCCTGCTTGTTTATGTACCACATGACCGTGGTGTTGTCTGTCTTTATCAGTAGTTGTCTCGGATGAAGTAGGTCCTTGAAGGCTGTCAGGGCATTTTGAACAGCTAGCATCTCTTTTTGATTGATATGTAGATGCTTTTGGTTTGTGGACCAGGTGCGCTGAATGCCTCTTCCTGCCATGTGTGCCCCCAGGCATAATCTGAAGCATCTGTCGTTAGGCTCTGCCTGGCTGGGGGTAGTGAGAATGGCTGTCCCTTGTTTTGGTGACAAGCCATTACCCACCATCGAAACTCCTGTTGCAGGCAGGGAATTAGAGTAATCATTGTTTCCAGACTGTGGCAATGTTGTGTCCAGATGCTTTTTAGGTACCATTGAATTTTCCTCATATGCAGTGTTGCATATGGAATTAGTAAGATGCAGGATGCCATGAAGCCCAAAGCATGCAGAATTTTTCTTGCAGATAACTGGGCCTTTGTTGCCATTTTCTTGAAATAGGTAGTCAGTTGCCTTTGTTTGTCTGGAGTGAGATAAGCCATCCGGGCAGTTGTATTTAAGCTTGCACCCAGGAATATTATCTCTTGAGAGGGTACTAGTTTTGATTTCTTTTTGTTGATTGTGTACCCTAGGCATGTTAAAAGTCTTATCACAAACGTCAAATGCTGTAGTAGAATGTCCTTGTTCTCTGCTTGTATGAGGCAGTCGTCCAAGTAAGGATATATTTGTATTCCTCTTTGTCTGCAGTAAGCAATTACTGGTGCCAGGCACTTTGTGAAGAACCTGGGCGCAGCAGATAAGCCAAAGGCCAGTGCAGAGAATTGGTAATGCTTTGAGCCAGCCTTGAATCTGACGTATCTTCTGCATGTTTGTCTGATTGGGACATGCAGGTATGCCTCTTTTAGGTCTAAAGTCATGAGCCAAGCCTTGCTGCCCAGCATGGGCAGAAGCTGCTGTAAGGTCAACATCTTGAATTTTGGTATATCTAGGAAAGTGTTTAGAATAGATAGGTCCAGTATTGGTCTCCATGCTTTGTCCTTTCTGGGTACCAAGAACAGTCTTGAGTAAAATCCTTGTCCCTGCTCTTGCTGTGGCACTTCTTGAATAGCCTTCATGTCCATGAGAGCTGTGACTTGTTTTTGAGCCTCTGCCCATTGATTTTTTGGCAGGTCTGGCCAACCGTTTGCTCTTGGCAGGGTATGGAAATGAAACTTGTAGGCTTGTGACACTATGTCTAGAACCCATTTGTCCTGGGTTATAATGTGCCAATTTTGAGAAAAAAGTGCTAGTTTTCCTCCTAAGGGTACTGCCAGAAGATAAGTGCTTGGTACAGGCAGGGGGAAGTCATTGGGACTGTTTCCTGTATGACTGTGATTTGTCTTCTCCACTTTTGGAGGTAGAAGCACTCCACTGCTTAGACCTGTAGGATCCTTGCGGCTGTGATCTGCCTCTGGGGCATCTGGATCTGCCCCTTTGAGGTCTGTCAGAGACTGGAAAGGACCAATTCTTTGTAGGCCAGTGTCTGCTAAATCTAGGTGGCTGTACCTTTAAGAAATCCTTGACCGTTTGCATAGATTTAGCTTTGTCCTCCATTTTCTTTAACATCTCTTCTGCCTTAACACCAAACAAGGTATCATGTTGTAAAGGAGCATCTAATAAGTTTGCTTTAACATGGTCAGGCAGATTTTGCTCCTTTAACCAAGCATGCCTCCTAATGACAGAACCCGTAACAGTGGCCCTGCAGGAGGCCTCCAGAGAATCAAACCCACATTGCAAAGTATGCTTTCCAACTTGTTCAGCTGCATGCAATAAATCCTGCATTTCTTTGTTTTCTGCACATTCTGAATTTGCCATCATTTTCTGTTTAAGCAGTGTCATGATATATTGCTGATATTTGAGCATATGAAATTGACAATTTAAGGCCCTTATAGCCAAAGTAGCAGATGTGTAAATCTTTTTTCCCCATCTATCCAGTGCCCTAGAATCCCTGTCAGAGGTGGTAGGGTTTTTTGCAGTAGAAGCCTTGACCCCTTTTGGACCCTGAGAAATAGTTTCTGGGTCTGCAGTAGGGTTTTTGAAAAGGAATTTATGAGAGTCAGGGACCCTGTAGTATCTGTCCGGCTTAACAGTAGCTGGAGGTAAAGAGTCAGGGGTCAGACTAGACTCCGAGAACACATCATCTACAATGCGCCAAAGAAAAATAATGAATAAAAGTACCCACGGTATATTGCTAACTGTATATCATGTTTTTCTTTCTATATAGGCAAGACGGATAGGATGTTAAAAGAAAGAATAAGGGAATATTTGTATCAGATTCGCATCAAGTCAGAAGTGAATGCTTTATCTAAACATGTCTTGCAGAATGACAACACCCACATGTTTTTATTTTCAGTGTTACAGGTTAATGTACCTAATGCTAGAGGGGGTGATATTAGAAATTTCACTGAACAAACTGAAACACAATGGATTATAAAAACAAAAGCCCATATCCCCCCAGGTCTTAATGACAGGGTCCCCTTGAAACCAGCCCTAAGAAATAGGAGACATAGAATCAAGTAAATACTTTTAAAGTTTATATAATCCAGGTTTTTTATCATATTTTATTATATTCACAATTATATTCCTTTATTTATAATAATTATTTTATATAATATTCTACATAACAGTTTATATAATAAAATATACTCAGTTTTTTATACAAGTTCATTAGTTTTAGAATATGAGTTTTAAGATAGATGTTATAGTATTATATTAAGGTTTGAATGGATGCTTTTTGCCTTTAAGGACCTAATTGATTAATGAATTTAATTATCTCATTGTGTTTTTAATGTATATATAAGTATTTGTTAGGATTGAGTGTCATAGGTTTGATAAAGCTCTTCAGCGAAAGCGCTTACCGATTGTCTCAATAAATTATTATAGTTTGAACAAGAGACTGGATATTACTCTTTTATGATCTGCAATTTTTTGGAGTTATCAACTTGAAAGTACCAAGGAACTAAGGTCTGAAAAGATGTGAACTTTTTAAACAGTGGAATACTGCATGGTGTGACTGCGAACGGAACCTGGTTTATTTATTTTTTAACATCATCTACAATGTCCAACACAGGTGGAATAGCTAGAGGCCTTTGTTGAAGTAGCAAAAGGAAGTCTCTGAGCCTTTTCTTAGATTCTGAAAAATCTTGGCTCTCCTAGTGGAAGTGCTCCCTCATGGTATGCAAGGTTTCCCCAAAAGAGTAGTCCTCAGGAGGAGAAGCTGAAGGAATTGATTCTTTAGCATCATAATCCTCATAGGGGGGAAGAGAATATTCCTGATCAGAAGAGGAATCAGAAGAAATAGAAACCTGATCTGAAGATTCATAGTCTGTCTCTTGCCTAGGCCTCTTATTAGGAGGGGGATGGGAACCCCTGATAAAGGTAATTAAGTCTTCGGCCACTTTGAGCATCTGTTTTTTGGGCATGGAATAATCTCCGAGGCTTCAATACATTGAGTTTCCAGCAGCCTGGCCAACTCCACGTGGGAGTCAGTAGAGGCCTGCAACTCTAAAGTAGCAGGGGTCAGGGGCTGCGAAAGCACCTCACTGAGAACCAGCGAACCGGTGACTTGCTTAGGAGAAGCTTCGTTGTCGGTTTTGGACCTCGGTTGCCTGTCTTTTTCTTTGCGTTTTTTGTGAACTCCGGTAGTCGGATGGCTATCCGATGACATTGTATAATTAAATCTTCGCCCAAAATAGCTTAATGCAAAATCGTTCCGACGCTTAATAGTGCATTGGTTAAACCTAGCACAAAACCGACAACTAGCAACATCGTGGTCAGGGCCTAGGCAAGGAATACAGCAAGAATGAAAGTCCTTATGAGGTATTTGCGTCCCACAAGAAATACAATTATCAACTTTTTCTGACATCGGTCTGGAGCAAGAAAAAAGTTTCCCCAACGGGGTACTTAGCTTTTAATGAAGACTTTGGATCTGAAACTCGAACACGAAAATCTCAGGAGTTGGCCGACCGGCACTTGCGAACTGCTTCTGCTTCGGGCACCACACGGCAAGAAAGACTGAATAAAATGGCGTCGTCTGCATTTTTTATACCCCTGACAAACTGACGTCAGGGAAGAGGCGACAGCAACCGACGCAGGACCCAAGACTTTGGAATTCAGGCCGACTGAGGGCAACCTGACAGCAGGATAACCCAAATGTAATGACTGCAACAGTGAAACACGAAGAACATCAGAATAAGTAACTAAAATGCTACAAGAATAAGCTTTTATTTAGGCAAAAAAAGTTAAGTTCTATCCTTTGTACTGACTGTGTGTATGTGTCGGCCTGTAAAATCTGATGTTTGTACCGAAAAAGTCCCACTTTGGACATTTGAAAGGTGGCAACCCTACAACTACTAGACTACTCACTTAACCTATCTCTCAACTGTCCAGATTTTTGCTTCACATTTTTGGTATGTTCCTTATGAAATGTATGTCTTTTTGGCAAATCATTGAGGATTCAAATCATTAAATAAAGATATACATTTGAGCTTCAGATCTCATATCATGTATACAATGCATGCTAACACAAATCCTGTTATTCTAGAAACTTTCTAAGTTTATAAGAGCAATTTATAAAATCTGATCCTATTTTTGGGTCCTTGTTTTCCTATTATTTTAGACTTTGGCTAGATTTCTTGCACTAAGAGGTTGAGAGGTATGTCACTTAATTATCAGGTCTGCATATTCAAAGAATGTGAGTTTTATTGCATTTTCAAGGAATTCTGAGTTTCAAGGGAAGAGGAGGTTACTGTTGCTTGTCCTAAGTCTGTCTTCAATGTGCAACTATTTTGTTTAGCAAATGGCCGTCAGTGTTTGTGCTACAGAATTTTAAAGCAGTGGTAGTAGCACAACAGGTACCATACTTGCCTTTAGAAAAAAAAGGCTGTGGGTTCTAATCGCACACCATGTAGCTATATTGCTGACACTACGCCATTCTTTAAGTGGGTGGGGGTGCTGCATTACTGAGTGTGTCCTCCTTTGGATCACATGCCTAGTAAATGTTCTCAGCCATTCCAATTACAATGTTGCCAGCTTACCAATTTTTGTTAATGTAACACAGGTAATTTATTCTTTTAGGGCAGCAGGCACTGAAGTTGTACATGAAACACTGAAATCTAAAGTTGGTTCCCACCAGCAACTTTTTCATTAATTACAGATCTTTTTAATTTAGAATTATAATTATTCAGATGACTTTTACTTCTGCAGAGCTTGTGCATATTGACTGACATTGGTGGACTGTAATGACAGAAGCTTGAGTGGCCTTTTATGGTTGAAATGTTCTGAAATGGGGTAGTTTTGTTATTATTGGTTCATATGTTTTGTTTCATGACATTGTGGAAAAATGTTCAAAACTACAAATTTAAAACAAACTCTAACAAGTGGTGCTGTATTACACAAGAAATATAATTTAATACAATCAGGAAAGTGAAACACATGCATGTGTACATGGTCCTAAAAATGTGTGCAAGGGTCCTACAGTTTGAAAACAGACAAAAAATAAACTTAATCCACAGTAGCTAGATGCATTTTCTTTGTATGTGGATTTCAATTCCAGTTCAATGGATTTGAGTTTCAAGTTTACCCTTCATGCTAAGTGAAACTGTACGGTTTTGTCCAGCAAATGCCTGTCAGTGTTTGTGCTATAAAATATGAAACAAAAGTTTTAAATTAAATCCAAATATCTGTAATCATTATAGAAGCAAAGAAGAAATATTATGTACACTGACAGGTTTGAACAGTGTTTTCGGACACACGGGAGCAATAGCTAAGTAATGGGATATTGAAATGGCTACAGAGGGGGGTGCCCAATTTATTACCCTGCCTAGGGCCCCATTTAACCATGATCAGGCTCTGGGGCTGGAACCTATCAGAATGGAAATGCTAATGTTTTTAAAATCTGGTGGTAATCCAACCATAGAAACATGAGTTTAGGGGGCAAAGTGTCAAAGAAAAGGTTAGATATAAAAGTGCTAACAGCGGTGAAGAAAGGTATAACGTATACACTATAACATAAATAACAACAAAAAAATAACAAAAACTTAACTCTTGTAGCTGCCTGGAATCATGTTAGCACCTTTGATACTAACTTAATTGGAATGTAAATAATTGCAAAAGAAAACAACTAACTTTACAGACCCAGAATTTTGGTCATGGATGGTGCATCAGTATTACTGAAAATGTTCGGCTAACCTGTGTTGCCCTTCACTGATGTCCTGTGATTTGTACCGCCTTTTGGTTGAGCTGGTGTTGCAAAAATAAATAAATAATTTATTTTAAACATTTTCAGTTTTGTTGACTGTGCTTTCATCCTTGCCCCAGCAAACTAGAAGGCGTATAGTTATCTGTGTGGGTGCACAACAGATTGTACTCAACTTTCTGTCTCTTGAGAATTTTTGTGGTGGAAACATGGTATATTACCTACAACCATGCTGCTGTATCTTTTGAATTCCAAGTATCAGACAGTAGAAATAGAGCCGGTGTGTTATCAATCCAAGTACAACTGCTCACATGTACAACAATGCACATGAAAATTTGTATACTTACAGTCACAGCACATAAGTATTGAGTTAAAGGTATGTGACATCTTAAAATGCAGAAATGAAGAGAGGAGTTGAACAAACTTGTACACATGCAACAGCAGGCTTCCAAATGAGTAGCATTAGTTTTGTTTTCAGCTGTTTTAATCCACAATAACCTAATAGATGTGTTTAATTTCTTATTAATTATTTTGTTTCGTCCTATAAAAATCAGAGTTTCCTTCTTTCTGCGGGAGGTTGGGATCGGTATAATGATTAAGATAGAATAAAATGATAGCAGAACAAAGCACAGTTAAAGGAACCATAAAAGATAAAACTAGTTTGATATGGATCAAAACAATATAACACAAGGACTGGTAAGTGCTTTCGCTATTAGCTTCATCAGTCCATTAAAAGCAGACACCCATTACAGCCCTCATTTATAATACAAGCCATACAAAATCAACCAATCAAATTAAAAAGAGAGCAACTACAAAAAATCAAGGGCAACCAATTCAAAAAAAACTACTATTCTCTATATAATGGCAAAAATTACATCTCATACATGGATAGGTCACCCCTCCCTTTACATATTTATTATCAGTTGAATTCTTTGGATAGCACAGTATTCTTTTTAAACTTTTTTGTTCCTAAAAGTGAAATGTGGAAATCCACCCACTACTTCTTTGATCTTAGTATCAGCTGGTAAGATATTCCCATGCTTATTTATAATCCCCATAATTTCTTTAGTGTCACTACTATGATACACCGGTACATTAAGTGTTTGCAAAGTATTTGGTTTATTTCTTTTGGGTATATGATCCACCTCTTTAGAAAAGTAGGGTCGTGCTGTGGTTCTTCTTAAATCATCTCACTCAGTACTATTTCTTTCTCATTTTCTTCGTATCCTCTCTGCACTAATCTATCCTTGAGATTGGAAAGTTCATGAGTAAAACCTATATCCGAGACATTTAGCCTAGAGGCTCTCAAACCTTGTCCTTTTATTATATTTTTAAAGATATGGGTAGGATGCATGCTACCTCTGTGCAACAGGGTATTCTTATTTCTTCCTATGTATTCCTGTATTACTGTTATTATCTAATTTAAGTGTACATCCAAATAATCAACACTAGTCAATGAATATGTCCTAGTGAACTTCAAAAAGTTGTAGTATTATTTACATTAGTATAGAAAGCATCCAACTCCTCATAACTCCCTATCCATAAGAAGAATAAATCGTCAACAAAACAATGATAAAATGGAACATCTCTTATACAAATCTGTCCCGAATAAATGTTCTTCCTCCCACATAACCATACTGGCGTAGCTATTGGCATTAGATGTGCTCATAGCTGTGCCATCTTTCTGATGGTAATATTTGCCATCAAAAGTAAAAACATTATTTTCAATAACTATTTCCATAAACATTAAAATGAGAGCAGATCAGGGCAAAGGTTTAAATGAGAAGGTATCACGGAGATCAATTTTGAAAGGAAGTAACCTAATGAACTGATGTTATGTCTCTTCGGAATATATTTTTAGTGTATATACTTTTTATATAGGTATATGTCATCTTTGTTTTAACTTAGATTGATATGTTGAATTAGTATATATATTTTTTCAATTGGTTGCCCTTGATTTTTGTAGTTTCTCTATTTTTAATTTGATTGATTGATTTTGTATGGCTTGTATTATAAATGAGGGCTGTAATGGGTGTGTGCTTTTAATGGTCTGATGAAGCTAATAGTGAAAGTGCTTACCAGTCCTTGTGTTATATTGTTTTGATCCATATTAAACTAGTTTTATCTTTTATGGTTCCTTGACCGTGTTTTGTTCCGCTGTTCTACATTAGTATTGTGTTTGTCAACAATGGATTATTAATCCTCGGAGCCATAATTTGTGTTTCTATAATGATTAAGATGTTTGCTTCATAGGCACAAGGTACATGATTTGATTCTCACCGTTGGAAGGGAAAATGGCTAGTCTTAAAATGGTCCACAAGGGCAGCTAGCCTAGTGCTTACCCATGAACCTATGGAGCTTTGAAGGTCCTGCCTCTTTCTCAAGTAAAAATCAGAAACAACAGTAATGAACATATATGGACATATTTTCTTCAAAGCTGAGGTGTAGGTTAAAAAACTGCATGGGTCAGAAACAAAGAATGACTCTGCACCACTGACATCTCATAACAACTCTTAAATGCCACAAAAGTATGTTGTTTAACATACATCTTCTGAAGCATTTTAGTTAATTGGTCAGTCCGAACATTTCAGTACATAAATGAAGTCTTGAAAATATCAGTGTCTGTTAAAATGTTTTATCTGTGAGTCAATTTTTATTGTGTTCTGCTTATTTAATACTGTATTTTAATAGTGTAAACTAAATTGCACAGTTGTACTGCATTTGTCTGCCTTACTGTGTCTGTTAAATCATATTTTATTGTTGTTTTCACTGTTTGCAAGCTTTTTTGCTATTTTCACTGACTGAAGAGCAATGTTTGCTACTTTTCACTGTTTGCAAAGCATCTTTTTCTGATTGCTCTGTTTTCCCACCAAGCAGTGTTTTAAATAAATTAATTGTTTGCTTTTTAAAACATTCTTTAGTGTCTCCCTGCAATTTTTCTGCTGTTTAAAACATTGCTTTACTGTTTCCCTCCTACATTAGTGTAGCTAGTAGCTGTAGCATAGTCCAGATACAGGTTTGTTGCTTCTGGGTCTGTTTGTAGTGGCTGTTGTATTCTGAGAACATTTTCCAAGACATCTTTGATTGGAAGTGGTCCTTCTGTATCCTTGTGAGAGAAGTGTGTGGATTGGAACCTCTCTGGTGAAGGCTGATTGTTCTAGGGCTTGGAGTAAACACCCTTATTGGTTGTTTTGAGGGATTTTTATTTTTTTTACATATTTTTAAAGTGTTTTAGCTTTTGGTATTTAAGCCCTGCATTTTAGTGTTTTTCTACTTGTTTGTGCATCAAGCAGTACCGCGCACTGCTTCACAATTGTGCGCCATAGATGGACAGATAATTCTTACAATTTTCCCTTAGATACAGCTGTAGTACATTAGTGTAGTCCTCATCCGTAGTAACCTGAGGAAGCGCACTGGGATAGTGCGTGAAAGCGCTTGTTCTCTCTTCAAATAAATTACTTGCTTATTTTATGGTGGTTCGTGGTGGTTCCTTGCAATTCTACAAGACATTTCTGGTCTAAGAAGTATTGCTAGTGAGCTGTGACCTGTTAAACCACTGGCCAAAAACCCCGTCAGAAATACCAATCTACAGTCCTCCTCCTAGATCAGTCCTGAAAGCACCCCTTTGTGATTACGGCTCTTCAAACCTAGCATTACGGGCAGTTGGACTACCCCTGTTTCTTCTGTCAGCCTTGCTGACTTGGGTCTCCTAAGGCAGTGCAGCACCTGCCTCATGTACACTGACAACCCTCTACTAACAACTCACTCTAGTAAAGAGTGCGAGAGATGTAGCTACACCAAGAATCTTGAATTCCTGCTCTCTAGCACTCGAAACAGTAACATTAAAGAGATTGTCAACTCGCTCACCACTACTCATGCACACAGTATCACTAGACTTACACATAATATGCATCCAACACATAAATCAATATATGCAGAGGTTCACTCAAAAAATGTACCCGAATACCAGAGAGCTCCAAAACACAAGACTGCTACAACCAACACAGTTCCCATAGCACCCAAGACAAATAGCAACACCAGTGTCTCACCTAGCAAGCCCTTAAGCATAACACTCATAAACCAAATTTTCTTGTCATGGGAGACTCCATAGTGAGACACACAGATGACCCACTCACCAGGTTAGACAAGGAGAAAGTCACGGTCAGCTGCTTGTCGGATGCCAGGATTTATCAGATCACGGATGCACACAGGTGTCTGAGTAACAACTACCATTATGACTCTGTCATAGCTCATGTTGGAGTGATTGACCTGAGACTTACCTCACTGAACTATATGAAGAGAGACATGATTGAGCTCTCTGAGTATGTATCCTAGGCAGGTATGCCCCTAGCCTTGAGCAGCATATTACTCTCATCTAGAATGATGCCACAGTGTACACAAAAAATGATAGATTTCAACAACTGGCTTAGTTTTTTTGTCAGTCTGAGGGGATCCAGTTTCTGGCAGCCTAGGATGACGTGGTTGACAAAACTCATTTCTTTGCCAGAGACGGTTTGCACCTGGCACCACTAGGCTTTCGGCTGCTGGCAAAGGCTCTTGCCTCCCCACAGTGCCTTTTTTAGGCAAGGTCTCAAAAACAAAATTGCTGATGTAAAATTGCCAGTCATAACAAAATAAAGGTTTTGCTACTAAATGCTAGGAGTTTAAACCAAAAAGTGCACACACTGGAATTGCTCCTATAACTGGAGGATGTAGATGTCTGTGCAGTCACAGAAATCTGGTTCAATGCCTTAGAGAGTACCCTGGTTTTTCAAAGCTACAATGCCTTCCACACTTTCAGAATGCAAAACGAATGTGTGAAAACCAAAGGAGGCAGTGTTTCTATCTATATTAGAGATAAATTCACCTCACAATTAGACAACTCCATGGAGTTACTCCAAGTTCTGATTACTGTGGTTAAGACCCCCATTTAAGTCATAGCTAGTTATAGATCACCCCCTCCATGGATCATGATGCGCATGAGGTCCACTTGACCAAACTGAAGTCAATCTAAATACTGTAAAACACTTTGGTCATGTGGGACTTCAATTATCCCACCATCAACTGAGAAACCTATGCTAACCCTAACTCACTAGCAAAAAAGTTCCTTGACTTTGTTATCTAAAATACCCTGGAACAAACTGTTCAAACACTGACAAAAGGAACAAACATGCTAGATATGGTCCTCACTAGCATGATAAACAGATGCACCATCACAACTGTCAGACCCTCAGTTAAATCTGACCAAAAATCAGATGCCTTTGAACTGGCACTGATACCAGAACTTGCAAATGGTGAAGTCAGACTAAAAAACTTCACCAAGCAAACTATACCCACCTTGGGGAAGGTGTAAATGGATTCCAAGCCCCACCCCCAGCTGGAAGTCGTAACTACACCAAAGCTTACACTAAAGCCCTATACAATCACCTGTATAAGTGTATAGACTCTGCTGTTCCAGTGAGAATCAAAGCCGGAGCCCCAAGTAAAAACAAACCACCTGGTGGACATCCAGCATCAACAAACTTTACAACAAATATAAAAAGTTGCTGTCTAAGAAAACTGAGGTGATCCCAACAATGCAAGAGCACCCTCAGCCTCAACAGGCAAATAAGACATGTCAAATCCTCTAAGGGTAACTTCGAGAAAAACTTGGTAATCGCAGCCAAGGCTAGCCATAAGGCCTTTTACAGCTATGTATGCAGCCTAAAAGGTAGAAGCCATGCATGTGCTGAACTAGTGACTAACGGTATCACACACACACTGATCCTGCAGAGATAGCAAACCTGCTGGCAGGCAGATTTAGCAAAGATTTCACTCCCATATCCCCTCCAAACTTATCACAAACATTGCCCCAAACTATCCCCCCTACCCTACATATCAGAAGAGCAGGTCATTAAAGCCTTGTCTAAGGCAAAAAACACAGCCTCTATGGGACCAGATGGCATCTCAGACTGTCTTCTAAACAAACTAAAACATGAGCTAGCAGCACCATTAAGTACCCTATTCAATCACAGGCTATGTTCCTGCGGAAAGGAGAAGAGCAACACTTATTCCACTTCACAAAGGTGGCTTAGCAACAGACCCAGGGGATTATAGACCCATAAGTCTGACCAGCCTCATCTGCAAAGCCATGGAATGTATCATCATGGACCTCATAAATAAAGACAGAGGCGACCTCCAAACCCTGGATCTGACCAAATATGGCTTTGTCAAGGGCAGATCCTACCTGTTAAACCTGGTGGATTTCTTCAAAATTTGACCAGAGTCACTGACAAGGGCAAATCTGTTTACACAGCATACCTCGACTTGGCCAAGGCCTTCAACAGAATCCCATACTTAGGCATTACCGATAAACTTAGAAAACTGAATGCAAAGCCCTTTGTTGTAAGATTGGTTGCCAAATGTCTCACAAACCAGTGACACACTATCAAAGTGGGTGACTCCACATCAACCAGCAGACCTGTCACAAGTGGGGTGCCACAAGGGTCAGTGCTGGGCCCCCTTTTTGGTATACACTTCTCAGAAGTTCATGCCAAAACTAAGCAGCTGTGACTGACCAGGTTTGCGAATGACTGAAAACTGAGTGTAATTATCGAATCCTCAGATTATGTCAGTATACTTCTGGAGGGTCTTACACAGACCGAGTGGTGTCTCAGTCACAGTCTTAAACTACATGCAAAGAAATGCATAATTTTCTTCAGTTAAAATAAAGTTCCCTCACATTATCAAATTTCTATGTACCTACGCAGTGGTAAGGGATCTGGGATCACAAGTAGACTGCAACCTTAACTTTGACTACCATGTGTCTACTGTAGTAAGGAAGGCTTTCTACGTAGCACACTTGATTAGCAAAGGCATTGCCTCTAGAGCACTTATCACTATACTTATCACTAATCAGGTCCATAATTGAGTACAACACCCTTTTGTCATGTACCATACAAAGCACCTGCAGCAATTAGAGACCTCAGAGGTTTCTAACAAAGAAGATCAAGGGACTCCAGCATGTGCCTTGTACAGACCGACTAAAGTCCCTGTCACTATAATCAGTATCGTATAGACTTTTAGGGGAGACTTATGCCTGGCTTACAGAGAACCCTCCAACCCAAACCTAATGAATTTGCTGCACATCTGTAAATCAAACGGGACTAGAGCTACCTGTTCCAGGGACCTAAGTATGGCCTGTGACTAGAATAAGATGTGCTGGAGGGACAGATTTGTCTCTGTGGAATAGACTGTCAATTCACGTGAAGCAGAGGACCTCTATAACACTGTTGAAAAAGAAACTGGATGAGTGGATGGGGTACATTAAATTCATACCAGGGATAGTGCCCACAACCCTCCTGGACATGGGCAGTCATTACTAAATACAATCCTGGGTATTGACTAAAGTATCTATGGTATTACATTGGGATGAAATGGCTAGGCTTGAAATGACCTCCGGGTCAATAGCCTAGTACCCTCCTATGAACCTATGATCCTATGTATACTGTTTAATATCAATGGTTTATCTTTAATTCCCTGAGGGTGCTGCTTTTAGCCATAATGTTAAAATGGCAATGTCCATCTGAAAAACACAGCAACAATAGTTGCAAAATGCTGCTTTTTTGTAATACTTACACTACATCTACATCACTAAGTCACTAAGGAATACAGTGCATTACAATTTTAGAGAATACAGTAGAGGTGTTTTTGATTAAAATGGTAAGATGTATAGCATGCTAAATGTTGAGAATTACTATGCTAAAAAGCATAACTTGAAATCCACAGAATTAAAGAAATGAGCCCAGCTCCCATTAACAGATGCATGCCACAAAGAAAAGCGCAACATGAACTGAAGCTCTGGATGGGTTTGAAACCATTTAGTGTGTGTGTGTGTGTGTGTGTGTGTGTGTGTGTGTGTGTGTGTGTGTGTGTGTGTGTGTGTGTGTGTGTGTGTGTGTGTGTGTGTGTGTACCTCTACAGTTCAGTTGTGCAGGTAACTTACAATAATATTATTAGTTCATGTGTTGTTACTGCTGCAGTGATTACATCAAGGGATCTCTGCTACTGGCCAAGACCAACACCCTGACTGTCTTTCAGGAGCTGAGCACTCTTCCTCTGCAGCCAGGCTGATATCACATATGATGTCCTCACATACATAACAAATAACTGGTATCTGCCCATGCCATCTGTAGTTCTTTCTTGCCTCCTAACAAAAGCTATGCCAAAGCAAGGGTTACTAGCAAGGAACTACTTTAAGAATTAATCTGTAACCAGCAGAACCAAAGCACTCCTGATACACTTGAACAAGGAGATGAGATGACAAGGAAGGGAAGGAGTGGGTTATAACCCCAACCTTGATCAAATTATGCAGTAGAGGGGCTAGAGAAAGGGACCAGGACTGTAACAGTGTCCACATTTTAACATCTAGTTTTCTGGTAAGTTGTCTACACAAATTTAGTATGTGGATCCCTGCTACAGTAAGAAAGATTCTCCTGAGCTGGCCTCTCCAGGTAGGGTAATGTCTACTTTCCTGGTAAGCTGGCTATACAGATGTACACTACTCGTGCAGATCTCTGCTACAGTAGGGAAGACTGCAATAGCTGGCCCTCCCAGGTAGGGTGGCTGGCTAACTGCCTGAATGAGTGCAGAATGAATTTTAGGATAGCAGAGGCTAGGCTAGCCCTTGGGAAGCTGCGGTGGTGCTGTGGTTAGCATTGCCGCCTCACAGCAAGAGATTCTCCGGTTCGATCCTCAGCTGGAGTTCCTTCTGTGTGGAGTCTGCATGTCCTCCCTGTGGCCGCATGGGTTCCTCCAGGTGCTCCAGTTTCCTCCCACATCCCAAAGACATGCTGTGGGTGAATTGGACACTCTAAATTGGCCCTAGGTGTGCGTGCGTGCATGTGTGTGCCTTCTGTGGAAGGTTGGGTGCCAGGCTGGCAACTCAACACTGTAAAACTCCACTGCCAATCATGAGCGGACAGGTGATCCGCTGTGGCGATTCCTAACCAGGAAAAACCGAAAGAAGACTAAGAATAGGCAAAGCTAGCCCTTGCTCTGGAAATAAAACCCAGCCTATAGTGTTTTGAAAATATGGACCGAGGACCATGTGGATGTCTCTAAAATGTCCTGAGTAGTGACACCTTTTGAGAAGTCAGTGGTAGCTGTTGTACCTCTTGTAGAAAGGGGTCCGACTCTTTGCTCTAGTGTACCTCCATGAGTCTTGTAACAAAATGCTATGCAATGTACAAGCCATTTGGAAACAGTTCGTTTTGTCACTGCCATTATGCGTTCAGCTTCTGCAAAGACGACAAGCAAATGATTTGATTTGAGTGGTCTTAGTCCTATCTGGGTAGCAAACTCAACTGCCTTAATGGGCACAAGGTAAATAAATAAATAAATTAAATATAAATAAGGCACCAGCTCATCTAAGTATAAACAACCACATACAGCAAGGCTCCCCAATTTACTTATATCATTGACGTGGAAGAAAACAGGAACACCTCGTGGAAACCTAAGCAGACACCGACACAGGGAGGGAATATACACTTTGCATAGAAAGCATTCCAGCCAAGAACCAAACAGGAGAATCAAGCATATACTGCAACAATGCTAACTGCTGTGCTCATGTGCTACCCTGCTTTAGTATTTATTAGGAACTACTCAGGATGTGTCTGGGTCAGGAGCTCACAGAATGCCTTCAGAAGAGAAGTTGGTTACTGGAGGAACTTACAGACCATGCAGACAGACTGATGTGGGATGTTTCAGATAATCGACCTGTAAATATATGGCAGTGCTTTTCATTTATTCATTTACTGTGCTCTTCACTGACATTGATTGTATTTGTAGAGAAAGGAAGAAGTAGGAATGTGCAATGTTATATTTTTTTAGCCAGAATCACCTTATTTATCTATCTGCAATCAGGCAGACATAACAACATATTGTGATCTGTCATACAGTCATACCCCTCCAAAACCAAATAACTTCCTTAATACATAACATTAAAAACAGTATCAAACTCTAACAACTTCCATCATGATATAAGACAATTGTATTTTTACAGCATCTTAACAACAGGACCAAACTATTACAATACTACAGAACTGACTCGCATGGATACTGCTCTTCATCCTTACGTTATACTAGAATATCTCACAAAAGAAAACATTAAACAAAGCCTCCTTTGAAAGCTACACTGAATTATGTACCCGACTTCTAAGTTTAAAAATGTACCGCTTATACTCATTTCTTTAAGCTTCTCATACTCAGCTGGCAGACAACTACTGCATATAATTATCTACAGGTAACAGTACACTGAAGTCATCATATGTCACCCCCAGCCACCCCTGTTATCTGTATATTCTCTCTCAAAACATCAATAAAATAAGTATAGTATTTTCAACAGTTTAGTAGCAACAAACATCAGTTCATTTTTTTATACAGTGAAAAGAGTCATCCACAAGCAGCAGTGTTACTACTGTGCATGGTATACAGCCCTGATTATAAGTCACATCTCAAATAAAAAATAATATAATCTATCACAATACAAGATGTAGCCAGGTAATGAGAGCCCATCCCCACCTTCTTCCTTCCTTTTCTCATTCAATATTATACTCTAAACCTTCAAAAATAATCCCAAAGCACTTCACCCCAGTCAGAAAACACATCTTTCCCAAACATAACTCCTATTCAACGTTTTCTTTTCTTCCAGTCCAGGCAAGTCCTATCAAAACACTCTAATCATCAAACTGGAAAACATTAATCCACTGTTAAGGAATGAGCATTCCCCTCCCCCACAGTCAGCAATCAAATAATCATGGAAAGAGAGATATTTCTAATCACAAAGCAACATTTGCTATGCAGCAAGTCATCTAGGTGGTCCACTTTACAACTTTTACTCAAAATTTGGATTATCAAATGTAGGGGTCATTACCTTCTTGATAAACTTTCTGATCTACAGCTAACGAACTTCACTGATGGTTCATGAGCTGAACTGGAATGATGCACTTGCCTCGCTTGAATACTATCAACTTCTAGAAACTTTATACTATCTTGATTACTCTCAGAGGGTGAACCACACTGCAAAATCCTGTTGTTGCCAAAGCTGCCATCAGTAAAAACAATACCAATAAAGCAAAATACCTTCAAGGTCACCAGAACTGCTAGATGAAACCTCAAGTTCTTTTTCTTGCATTTGTGCATCATCTCATAAAATCATGTTTTCAATTCAACTGTCTGCAAACAGAATTCTCATCATCAAAAATAATCTTATTATTCTAACAGATTTTTGCTAACTAGGACTCCAAAGGCTGAGGCATCAACTGCTCTTAACATCCCATGATTGACAATGACCTACAACAAAATGAGCGTGATGAACCAACACAATGCCAAGTGCAGCAAAACTCTACATGCAGCCCCGAGCTTAACACTATCAATGGGAATAGCCACCACGTCACTCATCTTTGCAGCCATATATTTCAATAAAAACTCGATTTTACAGCTACTAGTATTTTACTCAACAAATTGTGCAATTAAAACTGCCATCTTCACCTTTAGTTTAGTTCCCAAGTCTCTCAATTATGTGTACTTCAGCTGTAATGGCAGAATCACATCAAGCAGGTCATAAAGCAGAATACCCTCTGCAGTATCATACAATTCCAAAAAAAAATAAATACTTTGATTGTTTCCCATTTAACTCTCATGTCTCATCTGTGGCCTTTACCAAAGACATCTCAGCTGTCACCATTAAGTGTAGCAGTATCTGCTCCATCACTGATAAAAATGGCATCCATTACGTAACTTCATCTGAAACCTCACAAGAAAAATTGACATCAACCAGCTACTTTTGAACTGTCATGTGCACTACTATAAAAACTACAAACAGCAAAAATATATCCAAACCACTGGAATAGTTCACAATTTAACTAACATGAGCAGTTGGAAAAGACATCTTTCCACAAGAATTACTGCAAGATTTCCAGTATTATGCTTTGCATCTTTATTGTGTTTTTACTGTACTTTTGTTTTCCATTTTTTTTTCTTTTAGGTTTATGGTTCCAGTCTGGCTTCTGACTTCTTTCCCAATTTTGATGAGATTTTTACATTGCTTTTTTATTTTTTTTGCTTATGTTTCATGACATGTATTTTAAAGGGAGATCAATGTGTTCCAGTGCAGACTGGGATTTCTTTCAGGTTTGGAGATTGTTATGGCCATCATTTTGTGTGACTCCTGTGAAAATTAGTAGAGCAGTTGCATTGCATATTTTTTACTAAATGTTTTAAATAGTTTTTGTGTTGGCTTGCACAAGTGCAAGTTCAGCATATTGGTTTACTGGGTGGGGAGGCATTTATGCAAGTTAAACAAAAGATAGTTATGTTTTTAGACAAGATAATGAGAGCGATAAATGCATTTGAATTTTCAGTAATCCATGGCAGTAAGTCTTTGAAGGATTAAGCATAATACAGGTCCACATCATTTATCATAGCAGGTTTACTGTTTTCCACTACTGCAGTCAAAAAACAAACAATTCTGCTAATATGTGGCTATTACGCTGTCGAACTGACTGTTAAGGTCTGTGAAATTAAAATAAATAAAGTGAAATTTCAGAACTTGCCTGTTACTTGATTTGCATAGACAGTTCTCAATGTAATAGGTGGAATCAGGAGATTTGACAACCAAAAACAAAGCACCAATTCAAAACCTGACTGTTGTCTTTACTGTCCCATTTTTATACCTGCAGGTCTTTGCTCTTGTGCAGTCTGTGCTGCTTTGATAATAAAATACTACTTCAGAATCTCATTAAGTATCTTCATTTTTCATGTCTTGGTTTTTAAGCGTTTGCTAGCTGCACGGCTACAGACACTATGCCTTTTCTTAAATTATGTTTGCTAAAAAAGAATTTCAACACGTCAGTTGCTTAAGGCTATCTAGAAGACATGCTACACCATTAGATAATATGAGAGTGAATGATTAGTAAATTCCAAACTAACTATATAATGTTCCTTTACTTAGTTTAGTTCCAACATGAACATCTCAGTTCTAAATGCAACTGTTTTACCCATTTATTTGTCTTCTTCTTTAAATGGCTCCAGTGGCCAAGTTCATTGAAATAATTTTTAAACATTCCTAACCATACATTTCTGTTTTACATTAGATAAAAATTACACACACACACACACACACACACACATATATATATATGTATGTATATATATTCTACAGGAAAAAAGTAGAGACCAATATTCTAGATTCCTTTACTTTTGCCCCAGATGCTCCTTACAGACAACCATTAAATGGGAGTAGTGCTTATTAATTATGATTTGCAATATGGATTTCATGAGGAACCAGTTTAGTTTCTTTATGTTTTCCTATATTTATAATAATGTACAGAGCCATATCTATGGCATTTGCAACTTTGGGAAGTCTCCAGCCTGGCACCCTCTTTCAATTTAAAATTAAGGGGAAAAAAAGTCTTCCAAAGTTTGAACTGCAATAAGGAGCTTATATAAGTGCCATAGTACATTTAAACTACTAATCAACTTAATTTTAGCAGCTGTGATATCAGCCAAAGCTGCTGAAATGAATGTTGGCACTTTGCTCACACCCAGTCAGCAGCTCTTCAGCAGTGCCTTTTGTGACGGTTCACAGTTTGCACTTTGGGCAGGCACTCCAAACACCTCACCCTAGTTGCAGTGCTGATATTCTTCGATATATACGCATTCACAGGTTAAAGCAATGCTGTGGCAACAGTTTAAACAGCTACACAAAAACAGTTATCTTGACAATGCTGTCTGGTCTCTGCTTAATATATCTGGCCTCTGACTGTTATTATTTTGTTTGAAGTAATGTTGGTTACTTGATTTTAGCTAGCCAAGTATATGACTGTGCAATGACAGAGACAGTGCAGCACTCCACTGCTCATGCATTTTGGTTTAATTTTTGAATTTATTTTATTTATTTACAATAACAGAAATGCATACATATATACACTCTATTTAAAGGTTGCCTAAGCATAACTTCTAATGACACTTTGCAGTATAAAACTGAATAGGTACAAATTTGTGAACCAACTGTTCCAAGTAGCTCTTGTGCTAACTTAATCTATTTCCATTTGCATACTGTTCAACTCTCTTAATAGTTGCTTAACCCACAAAAGCACCACATGCATGGATAAGCAATAATTACACAAACAAAATACACACAAACATTTGTCAAAAATATGAGGTAAAACTATAAATGTCAATAACAACTTATCAGTGTCAGATGTTGGTTTGCATTGAAGCTAAACTGAAGCAACAGTGGTTTAAACTTTGCTGTCCTGCCCTTGCACTCACAAATATTCCCTAAAATCATGTATGTAATCATGTAAAAACAACGTGCCTATGTTAATCTCTTACTTTTTACTGTTGTATTCCACTGTGCCTCGCTGCAAATATTTACAACTGAATGAACTGTGTCACCATCAATCTGCTCTTAGCATATACTTATTATGCAGGAAAGCATGACTTACTTGTTGTGTCTTTCGGCTTTTCCTGGTTAGGGGTCGCCACAGCGGAACTCCAGTCCACTAATGATTGGCAGTAGATTTTTACATGCCGAGTTGACAGCTCTGACGCGCAACCTTCAAAGAAGGTACGCCCATTCACGCATGTCTCCACACAGAAGCTCTAGCTGAGAATCGAACAGGACAACGTCTTACAGTGAGGCGACAATGCTACAGCAACACCACCACCGCAGTAGGAAAGCATGACTTACTATATTGTATAAAATACTTCATCCATCAATACTCTGAAAATGCATACAACAGAAGAGTAACTAGGGTGGGGCAAAGGGGGTACAAGGTAATAAGGGCTGCAACTAGCAGTTGCTGATGGTACTGCAGAAATGAATGCTGATATTATATTTGTGGTCAGGACTGAAGTACTTCCTATATGTGGTATTATAACTGTTGCAAACAGTTTCCAACAGTTTAAAGTTGAAGGCTTTTTTTTTTTTTTTGAACAGAAGAAATTTTTTTTTTGTCTTCAACTTTGAGTTGGAGATGTACCAGGGACCTGTACTGTCACTAAATAAGCTAGCCACGGCTCTGGCATAAACAGTATAGCAGCTGATCATACAACTCAAATCAGCTTATAACATTTGTAAAATTAACTGAAAAAAAAAGCTATGCAATGTTTCCAGAACAAAAGAATTTTAACTGGAAAGTAAAGAAATGGTTCATTCACTGAGTGCACACAAACTGTCAAACCACTGTTTACCTAGAATGGAACAATGCTTGTAATGACATGCAAATAAAAACTGTAATTTCTATGTGAATTATGATAACCCGTTTATGCCTAGCTTCAGTAGATGTGAGTATGAAATCTGCATAAAGTAAGCAAAAGATATGGCCTGCCAAACATAAAGCCTGCGTAACAACAACCTGAATGAACTTAATGATTGTTGCATTGACTTCTAGTTGTTACCTGCATCACACTTTGCATTTTACTGAATAATTTGTTTAACCACTACTGCTGTAGTCCATGTCTAATGTTAATGACAGCCATTATTAGACATTGACAAATGCTTGGTTTTAACTATATACATCTCAAATCCCACATTTCTCAAACAGAATGTCCCAGATTTTGCCTCTTATTTTCGTTCTTTATCTCATTTTGTTCTATTTTATGGGAACTTAAAGGAGATTACAATCAGTCAATAAAAACACATTAAAGTTTCAGCCTTCTTATTTGTTCAGAAAATATACATTAATGTAAAATGTGTTGTTCTATTAGCTTAGTGAATTAGAGTAATATTTAAAAACTCTCCTTGATTTTGTGGCTTTATCTCCCCCACATTATTTTTAGCTTTGTGCAGAACGCTGTGGCAAATACACTGAGTGCGACGTTTTACTATAATGTAGTGTAGGACTGCCCAGGGCTTGTATTACTTTATTCAGTCCTGAGCCTCAGGATGATAATTAACCCCCTTGCTTCATAAAGTCTTTTAAACCATAGAATGAAGCCCCCCAATCCTATATTTACAGCACACCTCGTATGATTTTCAATATCACATAAACAATATAAATTATAAAAAAAACGAAAAATAAAAGACATTTAACAGATGGTGATAGTCGGTACACTTTTGTCAGTTGGCCAATAGTCTCTTTTCAGGGGAGACCCTAGCTGGTACTCATGCTGACTGAGAAATTTGGCCAGGGCACCAGGGAACTTCCCTTACTCTTTGCAATAGGTGCTATGGGATCTTTTACATCTACATGAGCTACCAAAAACTCAGGAACATGGAGCCTCAGTTTAACATCTCTGCCAAAGGATGGAATGTCTCATCTGAAGGAGTTATCAAAAGTGTTTCTGGTAGTACTAAATGTACACTGCAAACTTACAAAAGAACAGTGAAATTCACTTGTCAGAGAATATCAGTATTATAATAGGTCAAGCAACATATTACATTTCTGTGAACATGCAAGATAGATCAAGGGAACCAGTGAGTGAATGGCTTTCCAGTGATGTATGACAAGGTTGGATAGCATACTTCTGTTTAGTAATACTGCACAATAAGTACAAATTATGAGTATCATATTTTCACAAAGATTCAAAATAGCAACTTTAACCTAGAAAACTATGCATGTTAGATAACAATAATGAGTGACAAAACTGTACCCAAATCCTGCATACAAGCAGTTTGCCTGTGGGCCACATGGCTTTCATAAAATGAATGCAGTTATAAAAATACAGCCAATACTCATTACTGCCATATCAAACAAACATTTGTATCTGCCGATACCTTTAAACTGTCCACTGTGTTTTAGCATTAATGTTAACTAACTCTTGCGGCTTGCATATCTCACCCCAACATAACAGTATCATACTTCATTTCTGAATAATTGATATAAATGTGGAAAATGTCATATTTTCAAAATTATTTGCAAGCAATGCTTAATAACTCCAGCTTTGTACATCTCATACTGTTTCACTATACATACCTAAAATCATATCAGTTTTTATAGAGTATCATGTTCCCTCGGGTGCAAACTATCATTCATGAGATAGCCTCAATATCAACATATTGCTAGTATTAGAACAATGTACCTCAAATGAATACTGATATTCATGCTTGTCTTATCAAAGTATGCGTATTATTATTTTTGTTCCAACATCCACTGCTTGCACACACACCCCCAGCATGACAATATCACATTACATTTTTGCTTTGCTACTGTAGACAAATATTTCACATGTGTATAGCTTCTTGCAAATAATCTTCATTAACTCAAGCTTTGTACATATCACAATATTATTTTTACTAAGGGTACTTGCCATATCCTGTCAGGGTGCAGATACCATCTTGCTTCCAAACTTACACCCTGATTTTCATGAGATATAAAGCAAAAACATATATTCATGTTTTTGCTGTGTTTCTCCTCCCAAATGTGGTTACTATCATTTTTTTTCTAACACCTATTGCTTACATAGACCTTGCCTAACATTACAGTATCAGACTCCCAATTTTGATTTAATATAAACATGAAATATTTCACAGTTTTTATAACATTATACAAAAAATACTTAAATATCTCAAGCCCTGTACATCACAAACTAGTCCACCTATCTGGTTAATAAATAAAATTAATTAATGGAACCAAAAATAACTCTAAAATAATATATTTGTTGCTGTCAGATGCATGGACAGCAACTCACTGCAACCCTTTGCACCAGCACATCGGCACACACCCTCACTAAAATACATCTGCCAATTACAGGCACTTTATTGACTGTGTGCATATAAGATGTCTATGACCAAACGAATGATACAAAAATAATGGCTACAATAATATATTTCAGTGTGTTGCTGTCATACAAATGAACTTCAAACTTCTGCACCCTCCCTGTTTGCACACATGCTCATCAATTGTAGCCACTTCACTATGTTTAACTCAGATGTCTGACTATGACAAATGATTGAATAAATACATAAATAGTAGACACACTAATCTCTCTGCCATCTTGTTGCGATCATACAGCGCAACACAATACAACTTTCTTACAAATACATATCTATATATATATATATATATATATATATATATATATATATATATACACACACACACACACACACATAAACACACACTAACTACATCCTCTTTACTGACTGCTTAACCTTACATATCTGACTGTAATCAAATGAATGAATAGAAACATAACAGCCACAGTGAAATATTTGAGCTCATTGTTGACAGATGCATACAATTCAACCCATTATAACCACCCCTGTACATAAGCATGCGCACAACAATTATAACCATTGACAGTATATCTGAAATGTTTTACTGTAATTAAATGAATAAATATGCAAAGGATAGTCAGCATAATCTACTCCAGTGCACTGTTCTCAGATGTATACAAAGAAACCAAACACAAAAAACACAAGACATGTCCACCAAGTACAGACTAACTGTGTACACCTCAAATGTCTTATCAAATATTCATAAATAATAGCCACAACAATATGTTTTAGCTGCTGTAAGACACAGAGTGCAATCTACTCAGTCCCCCACACAACTGTATTCCTGAGACGGTCTAACAAAATGCACACACACACACACACACACACACACACACACACACACACACACACACACACACACACACACCAGCGCATAATTTCAGCACCCACACTACACACTTACTGCTTCAAAGACAATAATTCTTCTCCTGAACTACAAGTGCAAATATAATCACTTGGACCTCATTAGTAGTGCTGTTGGGCTATCCTCTGTGTCACAGTCCTGCAGAAATGTTCAATTCCTCTATGAAACCAATCACATGAAGACAAGTGCACAGGTCTTTTAGCAGTCCAGTAGTCACCACGGAGTGTTTGCTCACAATGCAGAACCAATGCTCCAGGGAGGCTACTTACTACACACGTGGACAGACCTTCTTGAAGGCACTTAAATTCTTACCTCTCTGCTGTAGCTTCACAGGAGCATTAGCATACTAATTTGAAACAGAGGTGTGATCAGTTGACATTTGCTATAACATTAAATGAAAGGCATAAAAAGAATAAGAATGCCACAGCACTTATATGCCCCAGTGATTTTTTTTTTAATTTCAATTATATAAATAATGTACATTTAATTTCATTACTGAGAGAGCCTTGAGGAATGGATTAACATTAAAGTGTTTTACTGTGGGGTACTTCTACCTGTGAATGCAGGAGTTACAACAGAAAATAATGGATATCATTTAAACTTAGTTTTTCTAAATATTTTTAAATCTAAGCATCCTCTTTTTTTCTATACAACTACACAGCATTTTAAGTTACAGGTATAGATTAGTTTGCAGTCTTATAGCTGCAATGCTTAATGTTTGTGATCAATGTAAACTGTTGACGGGCATACTCACCTCTGGAGTCAAGGGAACATCCCTGTTCAGATGAGTATGCTCTTCCAGGATAACTGGCAACTTAGATTTCCTACCAACTATGTTCATGTATTAAGCAAAGAGTTAAGGTAGACAGTGTGATTCTGTAGTTATTTTGGCCTTAGTTATCTGCAAGGGGGTATTGCAGCTGTGATGGAGTATATATTTTCAAGTGTAGTGTTTACCATAACCATTAATGTTAGACTTAGGCTTTTTATTTTAGTGTGGTTTCCATTTAGTGACTACATGCCCTGGTAGGTTTAGAATGGATGGGCTACTGTTCTTTTCATTTTGAAGAAGGTCTAACCATTGAAGATACAAGCAGAGTGGAGATAAATGTTTGATGGTGAAGGCACAGAGGTGATAAAAAATTATATTTCATCTCAAACACATGTTCATCATTCCCCTATACCTATTTCTAATTTTAGGCAGTGTTTGTATACTGTACATATAAACTCAAACACACAAGAATACATATGTATACAAAATACATACACAATAAAAGACCAAAAAATAGCTACAAGATACAACAGGAATAAAAACAGCAGTCAACATATGCTCATCATCTCAAAAGTAATCAGTCTAAACAGTCAGTTCATGCCTCCATTTCTTTTGTGAAACGCATTAATTATGTGAAAAAAAAGAACTCTATCTCACTCACCTTGTATTGCCTTCAGATCCACTATTGGCTTTCCAATGTTTCTGCTGCTCAGCCTGAGGAGACAGACACTGCTCAGTATTAGGTGCAGGTTTTGATGTACATGTGCTGTCCGGTGTATTGGGTAGGCTGCCTAAATGGTTCTGTAGGTCCTGCGGGAGAGAAGGCAGCAGGTTTTGCTGTTCATTTAGCAACTGCTTTGGAACTTCTTTCTTCTCCAGCTGTGGTTCTTGTCCACTCACAGAGGTGACAGGTAGTGCATCAGGTATACGAAGTGCTGCAGGCTCTGGTTGCTTATCTGCTTCTTTACTTACTTTCGAGTGCTCAGAGGTAGTTACTTTGCTAGCTGTACGATCCTTTGAGGCTTTTGATCGAGATGAAGATGACTGTGATGGTGACTGGGAAGTGGTTTTTGAAGAAGTTGTTTTCTTTGGATGTGAGGAAGTGGCTGTAAAAGTTATCAGAAGGATACAGTTAAACAACTCAGCCAATGGCATACTATCTGGAATATGCATGCTGATGAATATTACTGCATATGTAAATCAGAAACTACAGATCAGAACAGCAGAGCATGCTACAACCAAAGTGATCTTGAAATGCACTTTAATTTCAAAAGAATCACAATAAAAATATACATCTAACAGAGCCCACCTCTCCAAGAATACAGATTTAAACTAAAAACTGACAGGAATAAAATATTATAAATGCATTTGTTTACTAAAATAATGGATTGTTAACTTTCTACGTGTACTCTTTTTATAGTTTGCTGCAGCCCTGATGAATAATAGTTCCATGCATATGATCAAGAACCACGCATGCAAAAAATCAATATATTGCAAATAATGTCAAAGAAAATCATACCTAAAAAGAACTCTACTTACTACTGCTTTCTGTGCATGCAACTCTCTTCCATCTCAAATATGTACCGGTAGCATTTACCCCAGTACCTATCAGATCCTCAATCATATGCCAAAATACACAATCATATGCCAAAATACAGTTCTGTGAAACATTATTCAGCAAGTCTGTTTAGTTAAAACACTTTCTGCAGGGTGAACCCCTACTCCCTTTGCATGCACAGACCTCCCAGGCTCTTCCCTATGAAATACAACTACTCCAGGGACAGGCAAACTTATGTGAGCAAAGTGCCAAAAATAAAAATATAACAGAATGGACAAACACCCGGCACCAGCCTTTAAAAACAAGAAAAAGGCTGAAATCCACTGTGTCGTTCCTTCAGACCAAAACTTTATTATACACAACACGAGCACTTCCAACTGCTCACATTCAGACTTCTTCAGACTTTGCCAAAAATCAGAACTTCTTCTCTTGTAAGATGTTAAAGTACAAAACAGACAACTTGTTAGGCTGCTATGTAAGTTACTTTGATATGTACATATATTTTAAATAAACTTACTTTATTTGCCATTAATTACAGATGTTAAAGTTTACACAATAATGATGTCAGAAATGCTAAATAAAATAAATAAATGTAAGGTTGCAATACCACTAGTACCAGAGTTCACTCATCTCTGACCTACTCTAATGTCACAATACCTTGGCGTAGGTTATATTTTACAAAGGTGGATTTTAATGATCAGACAATATGGCATACACGACTATAAGAAACTATTTTATCAATTTGTGCTTCAATCATTCTTCATGCTGTTATAACCACCAAGTTAACAAAAAGAAGCTGGCTATGTCACAGTACTTTATGTTTTATTTAGTACTTATTTAGACATCACATGCAACAGGAAGAGAATAACTCCAGGACCACAGTTTAGAGTTTGTCTAGGTGATATCTACATTTACCTACATATTAATTATGTCATATATGTGATGGTCTGAGTACTGATTCTGGAATTTTCTCCAAAATCAGTTAAAAAGCAAGATACTTTAAAGGGGCTTTCCTCATATGGATTAGCCTTTAAAACTAACATCCCTTTCAACAGGGTTGAATTATGGCTTAACCCAGTCAACAAAAAGCAAATTAAATAAATAATAAAAACAAAAAGACGAAAAAACACTGTAAACCAAGTAACTTGAACAAAAAACGAATTCAGCTTCAACCCAACAGCCAATTATGAGACTCCACAAGTTGTTTTTAGCGCTTTCATTCACGTTTAATATTCTGTGAACTTCCTCAGAAACAACTTCTCCATCCATACAACTGTTTAAATAACACATCAATCACATATGATGTACATAATTGATTGATTTAAATAATTAATCAAGACTTAAAGATATACATTTTAACAAATATAAAACTATGGAACAAAGGTGAAATAGACTCTTTTAGACATCATAAAATAAATATATAATGTATATGTGTGTGTATAAGTACTTTAAAATGTGTATTAATAATGTAGTTTATGAATTCATTTCCAAAAAACATCTCATATTTATAGTTTCGTTGAGACCTGGAAATCTATCAGCTCCTAAAAATATTTGCCAAAAAGACTCTTTACATTCCAATAAAAGTTTAAAATTTCCACCAAAAATTTCACTGTTGACACTATCTAAAACAGCAAATGTAAACTTTTTAAATTCATTACAGCTGATAGAATGCCTTGCTAAGGCATTGTTTGAAACTTTTTTTCTAATAGCCAAAATGTGTTCACTGATTCTGATTTTTAAAGTTCTTGTAGTCATACCAACATAATAACTTGGGCATGTTTGGCACTGAGCTAAATATACAACCATAGTGCTATGACATGTAAAATAATGTTTTAACCAATAGGTGGTGCGTAAATGTTGAAAATACACAAAAGATGAATTGATAATATATCTACACTGTTTACAACAGTGACAAGAAAAAGTACCTGTGGTGTGGATGGCACCCACTCTACTAGTGATACATGTATTCTCCTTTTTCTCAAGTAAACTTTTAAGGTTGACTACCCTTTTGAAAGTGAATTTTGGTTTAATACCTATAGTATTCACTAGGTCTTGATTGCCCAAAATTATCTTCCAATTACTAACTATAATGTCTTTAATCAGCCACATCTCATTACTAATAGGTAACAAAAAGGAACTATTAAGTTCCTTGTTGTCCTTGGTTGTTGTATTTGTCAATAGTGACCCTACTGTTAAAATGGGCCTTGCTGTGGTCTCACGAAGGGCTATTACCTCTTTTTCTATTGTTTTTAACCATGACAGCTGGTAACCTCTGTTGGCAAAAAATCCCCTTAGGATATTTATTTCACTTTAAAAAACTTCATTATCAGATGTTAGCCTACTTAGGCGAATGTATTGACCTTTTATAACTCATTTTTTTCATGTGGTAAGGATGTATACTATTTTTATGTAGATACTGATTCGCAAATGTGGGTTTCCTGTATATAGTACTTGAAAACTTTTTAAACTCACTATCGTAACTTAAATGCAAATCTAGAAAATTGATGTTGGTTCCAAATTCACCAACAGAGAATATTAAACAATTTGTAGTGTTATTAAAATAATGAACAAACTCATGAAATTCCTGTAAAGTACCATTCCATAAGAAAAACAGATCATCTATGTATCAAGTGTAATAAATAATCTTGTTTCTATAAGTACAATTCACTAAAAAAGTATTTTCCCATTGTGCCATGGTCAAATTGGCATAAGCTGGAGCTACTCGTGCCCCCATGGCAACACCGGAAATCTGTCTATAAAATTTGTCATTAAATTTGAAGAAATTATTATCCAATACACATTCCATAAGACAACAAATAGTGTTGACTCTATTACTACTGAAACTTGTATTGGCAATCAAATATTGTCTTAAGTATTCAATACCAAATTCATGATCAATGCTTGTGTACAAAGACTGTACATCCAATGAAGCTAGAAAAAATTCTGACACCGAAAGTTGTAATTCTTTAAGCTGTTCCAATAGGTGCCAAGAATCTTTCAAATAATGTTTTGAACACTGTACAACTGGATTCAAAATATAATCCAGCCAGATAGAAATGTTCTCTGTCTTGTATTTAAATGCTGAAATGATTGGCCTGAAAGGTGGATTAACCAGATCTTTCTGTAATTTTGGGATACCAAACATGGTTCCCATCTTGGGAAATTCAACCAGTAAAGAATTATAAGTAGCACAATCTATTTCATCTTGACTAAACATATCAAATAAAGTAGTGTCTAGTGTCAGAAAACTTTTTTGTATCTGTTTAGTATCTACTTCTTGATAAACTTGTTTATCTTCTAATAAAGCTTCCATAGATGTTATGTACTGTGAATTTTCCATAATAACTATTTTACCCCCCTTATCTGCCTTCATAATTCTTATTTCCATGTTGTCTCTTAAATCTTTCATAGCTAATAACTCTAACTCACTTAAATTGTTGTTGATGTTAGAAGTGTTGACATTCCTCATAGCTTCTTCACATATATTTTGAAAAACCTGAAGTGTGCCAACTAACGGGGGGTTGAAAGTACTAGCTTTCTTGGGACCTTCATATGTAGAAACTATCCCAATGTCTTTCATAATATATTTCAGATTTAACTTCCTAAGAGTTAATCTGAAATCAATAATAGTTTTAGTTTTGTTAAAGTGGTTCGAAGGAATAAAAGACAAACCTTTCTGTAAGAGACTGATAGTCTCTCTAGAAATTTCTGTACTAGACAGGTTATGTATCTGTATTTCAAACTGATTAGAATTGATTCCCTCTACCATCTCTTTCTGTTTCTCAACCTGCCCTTGGGTTTGTTCTGAACCACTTTGGACCATGTCGGCCCCCGTTTGTTTCCCTGTTTGTCGACTAAAAAAGGACCTCCATTGGATCCACCATCACCACAACTATTGTCCACATTAACATTATTATTGTTATTACAAACTTCATTATTTTCATTGTTAGATACATTGGTACCATGAACATGATTGTCACACTTATTCACAACGGAGGCTGAAATATTAGTTGCCCCACCATTGTTGATAGACCTGTTGTTAGAACCAGACAAGTTTCTTTTTTCACTTGATCCTGCAATATATTTATCACTATTACTAGTGCCACGTTTGTAGTCTGTGCCATAGTTCAAGCCCAAAATATAAGCATTTTTATTAGCGTAAGCTGTTATATCTCTCTTCAATTTCTTTTGCTTCCTTAAAATGATCGTTGCTCTCTGTCTATCAGCTCTAGCAGTGATACTAGAGTATAAATTTGTAAGAGCAGAAAAACAAGCAAAGTTCTTTATTTTTGAGTCTAACTCAGTCATTTGTGCTTTTAAAGTTTGTAATTGCTTCATGTAATGATTTATCAAAGCCACCATCAATCTTATTCCAAAGTCATTAAATAACTCAGTCAATTCTTCATAAAATATGTCCCCAAAAACTACAGAGTTTGGAAATTTGGTATAGCGAAGACCTTGTGGAACGCATTTACGTTTTACGCATTCAGAAAGGTAACAAATTTCCAAATCTAAATTCATATGTTTGAAAGTCAATTTTTTGAGCTCATAAATACTTTGTTTGCAGCTTTTTTGATTCTGAAATTCAGAATCAGCAACATTACTTACTTCGTCAGCAATTTCTATGTCCTGAATGTTCTGAAAAGGGTTCTCTGTATCTTTAGCGATGTATTCCATCACACTACTCGGACCCACGAAAGGAACGTCTGGCGACTCACTAACACTTCCGTTATCCTGTGCCAAATGACCTCGATTACGAGTGTTCACGTTGTGACTTCCCTCACCAAGTAAGGAAATACCTGGTTTAGAAGCGTTCTCAATACCCTTCTGTATAGCTGTTGTAATCACGCTTGTCAAATGCTCAGAAAATTGAGCAAACCCCTCAGGAACTGGATGGGTGGATAAATCCATCAGCGGGTCTTGTGACATAACTGTAGCCAAGAGTAAAAAACTGAAAACGTATGGAAAGCCCAAAAAGACGAAAAAACACTGTAAACCAAGTAACTTGAACAAAAAACGAATTCAGCTTCAACCCAACAGCCAATTATGAGACTCCACAAGTTATTTTTAGCGCTTTCATTCACGTTTAATATTCTGTGAACTTCCTCAGAAACAACTTCTCCATCCATACAACTGTTTAAATAACACACCAATCACATATGATTTACATAATTGATTGATTTAAATAATTAATCAAGACTTAAAGACATACATTTTAACAAATATAAAACTATGGAACAAAGATGAAATAGACTCTTTTAGACATCATAAAATAAATATATATGTATATGTGTGTGTATGAGTACTTTAAAATGTGTATTAATAATGTAGTTTATGAATTCATTTCCAAAAAACATCTCATATTTATAGTTTCGTTGAGACCTGGAAATCTATCAGCTCCTAAAAATATTTGCCAAAAAGACTCTTTACATTCCAATAAAAGTTTAAAATTTCCACCAAAAATTTCACTGTTGACACTATCTAAAACAGCAAATGTAAACTTTTTAAATTCATTACAGCTGATAGAATGCCTTGCTAAGGCATTGTTTGAATCTTTTTTTCTAATAGCCAAAATGTGTTCACTGATTCTGATTTTTAAAGTTCTTGTAGTCATACCAACATAATAACTTGGGCATGTTTGGCACTGAGCTAAATATACAACCATAGTGCTATGACATGTAAAATAATGTTTTAACCAATAGGTGGTGCGTAAATGTTGAAAATACACAAAAGATGAATTACGCACCACCTATTGGTTAAAACATTATTTTACATGTCATAGCACTATGGTTGTATATTTAGCTCAGTGCCAAACATGCCCAAGTTATTATGTTGGTATGACTACAAGAACTTTAAAAATCAGAATCAGTGAACACATTTTGGCTATTAGAAAAAAAGATTCAAACAATGCCTTAGCAAGGCATTCTATCAGCTGTAATGAATTTAAAAAGTTTACATTTGCTGTTTTAGATAGTGTCAACAGTGAACTTTTTGGTGGAAATTTTAAACTTTTATTGGAATGTAAAGAGTCTTTTTGGCAAATATTTTTAGGAGCTGATAGATTTCCAGGTCTCAACAAAACTATAAATATGAGATGTTTTTTGGAAATGAATTCATAAACTACATTATTAATACACATTTTAAAGTACTTATACACACACATATACATATATATTTATTTTATGATGTCTAAAAGAGTCTATTTCATCTTTGTTCCATAGTTTTATATTTGTTAAAAGTGATATCTTTAAGTCTTGATTAATTATTTAAATAAATCAATTATGTAAATCATATGTGATTGATGTGTTATTTAAACAGCTGTATGGATGGAGAAGTTGTTTCTGAGGAAGTTCACAGAATATTAAACGTGAATGAAAGCGCTAAAAACAACTTGTGGAGTCTCATAATTGGCTGTTGGGTTGAAGCTGAATTCGTTTTTTGTTTAAATAATAAAAACAGTCCCACTGAGAATGTAAAAATGAACAATTTTCATATTGGAGAATTCTCAAGAGACAAATGGCAACAGAACGCAATAACGTAAACTAACAATGTTTATCTGTAAGAACTGACCCATTATATCCTGTCATAGCAGGAGAATGATCAATAAGAAAGATGTCACACAGGTTGACGGCAACCTCTCCTTTGATAACCACATCACCACTGTGCTCAGAAAGTCCTTCTATGTAGCACATCTTATCACAAAAGGTTTCTCATCCAAAAAGAAAGAGGTCATAGTCCACTTTACTCGTCCTTCATTAGACCTATTATTGAATATAACACCCCATTTGGTATGTATCTCGCTAGACATCTACAACAACTGGAAAGGCCACAAAAATACCTAAGATGATCTTAGGCCTCAGACATATGGCCTACACCAACAGACTCAAAAAACTCAAGCTATACTCGGTCTCATATCGCCTACTTAGAGGTGATCTCTGCTTGACCTACAAGTCCATGTTTGACCCAGAGCTGCTAGATATGCTCCACCTAAAGAAATCCCAATCCCTCCGTGCCACATGCTCCAGGGACCTAAACCTTATTACCACCATAAACAGAACATGCTGGAGGGACAGGTTCTTAACTCAGCGACTTCTCATACTCTGGAACAAACTCCCCATTCTGTCCACAAAGTTTTAACAACGTAATTAATACAAGGTTAATATTAAAGAACAAGGACTCATTCAGTGACTTTCTCCTTTACACAAACAGGATGGCCTAATGAACTAGGGCATACTATTTCATTGAACAGTCCTCTCCACAGCCTTCACATTAAATTCATTCTCTAAAAGTAAAATCCAATATACATGCTACCCTCCTTTTCCAATATTCAAAGGAAAGTTGAATCACTCCATCTATGACCTCTTGAATGGAAAACACCCTCTGCATGGAACAGTATAAGCTGGAATACAGGCATCTCTGGGACTGAGTCATAAACATGATCCCCCTTTCAAGGGCACTTACTAGCATAATCAGATTTAATTATCAAAGTTGCAGGTTTGAGTTATTCAGGTATCTTAAACCCAATGATGGTTCCTGATCTGTTTGTCCTTTTTTTGTAAAACACCTTTGTTAGTTAATCACTTAAGACATAAGAAAAAAAGAAGTTATGTACTCACCATAACGTTCCATGTTTGTAGTCCATCTCGGACTTCATTCTTGCATATGGGTTCGGAGCCAATCCTCGACTCAGACTCAGCCGATTACAAAGCTTGAAGTCTCTCAGTTGGCTCGTGGCAAGGTAGTTATCCCATAGTGCACTAGTAGGAATCACCAGATCTTGTTGGTGCTGTCTAAAAAGTGATAGAAGGTATTTCCACAGGGAAAAACAAAGATGAAAGGTCTCCAATCCTAAGAAAGATAGATACTATATTGTCTCCAGATCCTCCAAGGATACATGGATGGGGGTAGGAGGGTGGGTTCGTAAGAATGAAGGGAAAGATGGACTACAAACATGGAACATTATGGTGAGTACATAACTTCTTTATGTTCTGTAGTCCTATCTCGCCTTCATTCTTACATATGGGACAGTGTCCCTAGCACCTTTTTCTCAGGTGGCTCATGGGAATATACTCCTAAGAACTGTGGAACCAAAGGATGCTCTGCCCCTGGAGGCCAAATCCAATGAGTCATGAAAGTATGAGGGGTAGCACAAGTTGGTGCTGCACATATACTGTCCATTGGAATTCTGGCTTGAAAGGCAGCAGATGTGGATATGGATCTGGTAGAATGAGCTTTAATTTTAAATGGGAGTTCTTTGACATTAGAAGAGTAAATAAAAGATATACAATTTGAAATCCAGTTTGATAACGTTATCTTGGATACTGGCATACCTTTTCTTGTCTCCGAAAAAGATACAAACAATTGGAATGATCTCCTAAATTCCTTGGTTCTGTGTAGACAGAAATTTAACTGTCTGTGAACATCACGTTGATGGAACTTATATTCTGCTTTGTTTGAATGATTAGGAAAAAAGACTGGGAAGTTCAATAGTTTGATTCATATTAGATTGAGAACAAACCTTGGGGAGGAAGGACGGATTTCTATGAAGGGAAACTCTGTCTCTTTGATAAATCAAGTAATGAGGTTTGACTGAAAGTGCTCACAACTCTGACACACTTCTGGCGGATGTAATGGCTACTACAAAAATGGTCTTCCATGAAAGGAACTTTAAATCACAAGTATGTGCAGGTTCAAAAGGTGGGGAGGTAAGTTTAGAAAGAACAAAATTTAGATCCCAGGGAGATACAGGTTCTTGAAAGGGAGGTCTTAGCAAGGTAGTGCCTTTTAAAAATGATTTACACAATCTGTGAGCCATAAGATTAAGTTTGTGTTGTCCCAAATGAAAATTGGAGGTAGCTGCTAATTGAACTTTGATTGTAGCAGCAGCTGATCCTTGATGAAAAAGTTTGGTTAGGAATTCCAACACTAAGGGAATGGAGGCTGTGTATGGATCTATGTTTTTTTGCTTGTGCCCAGAGAGAAAATATTTTCTAAGGGTGTGGAGACAGGGATGGAAAGTGCCTGACATATGTGTCAGAAGGTCTGGTACTGGGTCCAGAGTCCATGGATCGTCCAGAAGGTGAGCCCCGAGAAAGGGGAACCAAATCTGAAGAGGCCAGGAAGGAGTGATAAGAATCATTCTGCTTCCCAAGGTCTTTGCTTTCTGGATCACTTTCGATATTAGCAGAAAGGGAGGAAAGGCATTAAGAATTCCCGACGGCCAATTGTGAACTGTGTTTCTCAGTGTCTCCCCCAAGGGGGGGGGGGGGGATAAGGGAGAATTATCTGCTGCATTTGGCGTTCATTGGGCTGGCAAACAGATCGCAGCAAGCCTGTCCCCATTTGCTGAAAATCTGTTCTGGGACTTTCTGATTCAGAGACTACTCTTGAGGCATCAAGATTGCCCTGCTGAACTTGTCGGCCATCACACTGGTTGTCCCCGGGATATGCGTTGCAACAAGAAAGCGTTGGGAAGATATTGCCCATTGCCAAACATGAAGAGCCTCTCGACATAGGGGGTAGGATCTGGTTCCCCCTTGTTGGTTTATATACCATACCAATGACATTGATTGGATTGCTATTGTCCCTGGAGGAAGAAAGTCGTGAAGTGCTTGCAACACTAGTAGCACTGCTCTCATCTCTAGGACACTGATATGCAAGTGAGCCTCGTGTTCTTGCCATGTGCCTTGGACTGTCCTTCCTAGATAATGCCCCCCACCCTATCTGGGAGGCATCTTTTTGGACT